>NC_137224.1:5855158-6002658 GCF_949987685.1 Ammodytes marinus | reverse complement strand
AAACTATTTTGTGAATAAAAGCTGCATCAGTGAAGTCACTTATTGTACTAAAAAAGAGGCATATATGTATTTTTATAGAATCAGCTGTAGTGCATGGAAGAAGGGGCGAACAATGAGTGGGTTTGAATGGTATCAGTGTTCATAATGTCATTACCACGTTACCACATTACCACCCAATTGAATTATAAGTGCACCCACACATTGCACGGACCTACAACCCACCGTCCTTTTGTAGCCAGTGTCAAATAAGTTGTGATTGAGCAGTAACTTTACATTATCTCTCCGCTCAGATGGGTAAGCCATCCCCACCTGCCTCCACCTATTGTTCTATTATTTTTTATTCGATCACCTGCAATGACACCTGCCTCTGAAGTAAATATATATATATATATATATATATATATATATATATATATATATATATATAGATAGATATAGATAGATATTGATACACATATGTCTCTGTACCTGTCTTCTGTTAACAATGACATCATCAATACTTGCTATCCCCCATGGGAGGGGTTTCTTATTTCAGTCCTCCTCTGTTCAAATCAAAGCAGAACGGATCTGGTCTTACAGCAGGGACTCACACTCGGGCTGGAAGCTACTCTGACACACACAGACACATACATAAAAACACACACACACACACAGGTGCAGGTATGATGCGTGTTGCTTTACTCCTCCTGATCGTCTTCACAGGTGAGACTGTTAAGCATGTTTGAGGTGTGTTTCCATGTCGAAAAAGTGTGTTCATTAGTTTAGTTTTAGACTGTCTGTGCTTAAGTATTTTTCCACCACGCTAGCATTGTTAATATCTGCTCGATAAGCTGTTTGAGGATGTGGTGTGTGTGCTGTCACAGTCATATTTGTAAGTGACAAAATCTTCAACTTTATCCAACACATGTTTACCCTATTCACCTGCAATGTCTCTCCTTAAGAAAAACTCCCCTCTGATGTTTTTTTTTATGTAGATGAGGCATCCTGTAAGAAAGTGTGCAGTTACAAGGACGTTGTGGACTACCTGAACCTGACCACAGATAACAGTTTGTATAAACTGACCCGGCCCGTTCTGGACTACACACACCCTACCGTGGTAGAGCTGGACATCATCCTCTATGCCATCCTGGCTGTGGTAGGTGCTGCGTCATGACTCTGTTAGTTAGTGTGATTCACCACCTCATTTGAATAGCCTTCAACTCCTTATCAAATGCTCCCTTGCGATTTTACACTTTTAAGAATAACATTTAAAAGACAAAAGTGTTGAATGGCATGTGATTGCTTATACATAGTGCTTTCTGTATTTTTGTAGTTAATTCTTTGTATCTTTAATTCCTCTCCTACCTCTAACATGTTCTTATTTTGTGCAAATATTTTTGATAACGCCATGCACTTTGTCACTGCTATTAATAGTTTTTTTATCGGACCTTTATTATTTCATCTTTTTACTGCCATTTGTACGGAAGCCCTAGACGGACATGCATACTTTATATTTCCTTTGTTATCATGAGATAACAAGCGTTGTTTACACTCATTACTTTAAATATTAGTTGCCGCCAGTAACTCCAGATCACTAGTAAATTAACTTAACACAAGAAAACAAGTGTTTTCTCAAGATCAAGAGATAACCCATCATCATAACAAATGGTTGTTTCCTCTTATGTCCATTGTCTCTTGATATCGAGAAAACGGCATTTCATATTTTAAGTAATGAGTAGACAAGGATTAATATCCTTTGATAACGAGTTGATTAAGTCGTTCTCTGCGTAAAACAGAGGAAATAAAATGTATGATTATTTATTTGTCAGTCTAGGGCTTCCGTACATTTTTGTTGATTTTGCTTTTTTTTGCCGACACTTTTAATCACGTACACAGTATTATATTCCCAAATGTATCTTCTCCAGTTGTATTTGAACATGATGTATAAATACACTTGATTTTGATTTATTTTACTAAATGGGTTTATGTCTGTTTTTTTCCCCCCAGATTGAGAAAACACAAACTTTCATTCCTTTCATCTGGGCGACAATGGTGAGGGAATCTGACTGTATATATACATTTTTAAATTTTTAATCAATCAAACAGTAAATGTGACTCTCTAATCCTCTTTTGTAACATCCAGTCTCTCTATATTTAATGTCTAACTTTTCTGTTAACCTGGTCTCATGTTTTTCTGGTCATTTACCAATAATTTACTGCAGATGTGGAAAAATGAACGCATCACATGGGACCCTGCTCAGTTTTGTGGAATCAGTGAGATATCAGTTCCTCAGGACATGATCTGGAAACCGGACCTCTTCATCTTTGAGATGTGAGCCTGCAGCGCACACAATGTGTAGTTTGAAAATAAATACACAATTATTAACCCCCAAAAAATCTTTCTGTAGATAAGACATTTTGGCTTTCTGTTTATTGACACCAGTTTTTCTTTTAATTGATTTGTGAGTGTAAAAGCGTCAAATTGTGAAATTACAAGGGATTGGGTGGCATCAATCTTGTCTACTAAATCTTGGCAGAAGAGCGAATACGCACATTTCCTAAGCTGGTGAAGTATAGGGGAGATAGAAGCTGCTAGCGTCGTCAAAAAGAAAAGAACAAATTAAGCAGATATGAACTCAGTTAAAGGTGTTGAATTACATGGTGAAACCAAATCCAGGAGTTCAAACAGCTAATTAAATATAAAGGGAGATAATGGGAGAACAGGGAACAGGGAAAATGGAGTAAATGCAGTGAATAAAATTCACAGGATTAGGAAGGATTGAAAGAGAATGGGAGGCATTTTTCTATAGGGTGAACATGTACTATGTAGCTGCACTTGTAGCTGTCTGATCATTTGATATCTCAATATTTGTGGATTTGTCACATACCCCGTGTGTTTGCTCAGTGTAACTAAGTGAGTTCACTGTGTGCTCACGTTTATTAAAGTACACTCTAATCTTGTTACGTGTGCCGGTTAAAAGCAAACACATATTCCTACATCATCTATTTAGAGAGTTCAGAATTTATTTGATTTATGTGATTTAAATGCTCTTCAAACAAGCCATGAAAATATTATATGTGTGTGTGTGTGTGTGTGTGTGTGTGTGTGTGTGTGTGTGTGTGTGTGTGTGTTATATCTCAGGATACAAAAGGATGACTCCCCTAAGAATCCCTTCATGCTTGTGTCCCACGATGGGACTATCGTGTCTGAAGAGGACGTGAGGGTGGTCAGCACCTGTAAGATGGACATGCACAAGTTCCCCTTCGACACGCAGCGGTGCAACATCACCATCGGATCTGCGATACACTGCGGTAAGGGGGAGCGTCTCTATGTAGGGCACTGAAGTCAGTGTTGTGACTGACATGTTTTTTCAGTTTTTTTTACTCTTTGCTCTGAATCTCAGTTAATGAAATCCGCCTCCTTGCCGTCTCCAACTCGTCTCGGGCCACAGAGTTTTCCCGAGAGCTTATAAAGACACAGGGAGAGTGGGAGTTTCTCCAGCTGTTGGTCAGCAGCAGCAACTACACCTACCACGACAGACAGTGGGAACAGATCGTATACACGGTACGCAACACAGATACAGATACAGATGGGCCGTGTTACTTTAGATCGGTCTTGGTCTCTAAACCGGACTCAATATCGCATTTTTATTCAGACTTGTCTCTGTCTCAAATAGTACTTGAATTTTATTTAAAAACTGCTGGGAATTAATGAAAATAATGCGAATTATTATGATTTTGCCTTAACAGTTCGAAAAGCTCAATCTAATCGAACAGCTATGGGAGATTTCAAAAAGTTTTGTTTTAATAACAACAAAGCACCACATCAAGTTTTTATTTTACAATTAGTTAAAACAACGTCAATTTAAAAATCTATGCCAAGGTATCTAAGGCTTTCTAACATCGTAAGAAGACACTGTCAATTTGTCAATTTGAAGACAAACTTAAGGCTGAACTGATTATATTTGGGAGGTCAAATTTCAAGGTCACGTGACATCAAATCTTGTGATCGCAATATTTCAAGAATGCATTGAGGGATTTTTGTCTAATTAAGCACAAACTAATACTTGAACTCCATGGTGAACTGAATAGAATTTGGAGGTCTATGGCTACTGCCGACATATTGTGAGGTCGCAGTGAACATTGTCTTTTTCCTAGTTCACCATGAGGAGGAGGCCGCTTCTCCACGTCATCAACTTCCTGTTGCCGATCCTGTTCTTCCTGAGTCTGGACCTGGCCTCCTTCTTCATCGCAGACCATCGAGGAGAGAAGCTGGGCTTCAAAGTCACCGTCCTGCTGGCCATCTCTGTGCTGCTGCTCATTCTGAATGACATCCTGCCCGCCATGTCCAACAAGACTCCACTCATCGGTATAAATGGACAATGTTTAACTCGATTAGGATTTGACTTTTCATTATTATATCCCTTATTCAATCAAGCTCTCTGCTGAAACAAGCTCACGTAAATCCCTCTTAACTAAATTTCAATATCCACTCTCCCATGCCTGGCAAAAATCCTAGAATAACTTATTAATAATCAGTTAAAAGTTGGGCTTCAAAGCCACTGTGCTGCTGGCCATCCTGAATGACATCCTGCCTGCCATGTCTTAACAAGACCTACGCATTGGTATAAAGGGGAAATGTTTACTGTAACTGGATTAAAGCACAAGCATACCAGCGCAGTACTTATTGTGTGTTTCTTCCTCTCAGCGACCTACTGCATTGTGATTTTTGCTCTGATGCTGCTCAGTCTGCTGGAGACCATCTTGGTTACATATCTTATGGACAAAGACTTTGCATCCATGGAGAAGTTCAGGCTGAGGGCTGAGTGGGAGGACAAACAAGGAAAAAACAGAATGGATAACTGTAACAAAGGTGAGATTCAAGAAAAGACAAGTTTTTTACAGAGGCGAAAATGAAAAAATATCTTGGGAATTTACCAATAGTATCCAGCTGATTCCTGATAACCTTTGATGAAGCTGAAGATTTGTTTTTTTTATGTTGCCAAGGAATTGTCACTTTTGATCATAGCGGATCAAACCACACCAACACAGTCCTGATGAAGAAGATTTTAGCCTCTTATTATGTCATAACTAGGGAAGTTTTACCGTCCACCTTTCATATCTAGTCACTAAACACAGTGGAATTTGGAATTTTACATAGATTAGAAACCATATTATCCATTGCTTTTTATTTGCAGGATATTTGAATTATATTACCTGACTTGTTATTCTTCTATACTTGTGTTTTTCAGAGGAGAAAAGAAAGTCCTTGTGTCCGTGCATCTGTAAAGTGTCCGAGGGTGAGAGACATCATGAACTGCTACCCGTGGCTGAACAGGTACACCATATTAGGTCCAGATAAAGCATCAGCAAGGATCTTCGTGTCATAATAATGACTTTGTCCACTCGTCTTTTTAACACTTCATCTGGTCTGTGCAGGTTAACAACAGCATTCAGTCAGGGGAGTCTCGTGTGTTGCTGTTGATCCTGGAGGAGCTGAAGGAGCTGCAGAAAACTCTGACTCTGCACTTCAGCTGCAGAGACTATGGAGGGAAGTCCGTCCTCTGGGCCGCAAGAATCAACAGAGCTTTCTACATTTTCTACGTCATCACTGTCTCGCTGTTTCTGCCGCTCATCTTCATAGAGTGGAACACTTAGAAATGTAAAAAAAATAACCTTTTGATTCCTTAGGTTCGGTCAAAAAATGCAATCTCAATGTGCTAATTGTGTGCCTTTTTGTCAAACTTTTGCTGTAAAATCTACCAGTGTCATGTCGTGCTTATAAAAGTACACAGTCTGTTGTGTTTGCGGTATCTTGTTTTGAAGCTATTTTATGGTATTTGGGTGAGATAACTGTTGAAGAGTTGAACGTGAAGTCGAAAGGGCCTGTAAATGTGTAGTGTCATGATGATAATACTGTTGATGGAAAATTTGAAAAAATCCACTGCAGAGTTTGTGTGCATGAATTAGAAATAATAATTCACGTCCGTTCACAACCAGAGATACCTGGATAAAGTAAAAGCTTAATGTTGAATTTTAAGAATAATAACAAAGGCTGCTTTAAACCTCTTCTTCATCTTTCATTGGAAATGAAATTCATAATGAATTTTTAGGCTACAATGAATGAATAATAAGAACTCAACATGTTTTTAAATCAATAAAGATGCTTAAAATTTGAGAGTATGTAAATGTCTTGTTTGTAGTTAAGACACAGATACCTCATTGAGCTGAAAATCCCCCAAAATGTTGATATAACTGTATAAATAAAGGTGCAGCTGTGTCTGGCATAAATATTTACCCCAAGACTCACTTCGATGTGTTCTAATCCAACACCTCCCAAAATCTTGTGTGCACCTTGACAACAATAGAGACAAATGTAATCTAATGTAATCCAATCAGGGCCGAAAGAAAAAGATTAAAGAGGAAACTTTACTGCTTCCCATTTCAAATCCTTCACCTTGACAACAGCTACGGGCACCAACAAGCACACAAACGCACTGTCCTCGCTGATGTCATATTTTCAACACTGTAATATTTCACATTATCTCTCCACTAGGACAAACAGATCTTTCCCATGTCCCGTTTCAATCTGCTTTCATCTCACTGCATATCCTTCACTCAGATTTACAACCAAATCACATCTGGCCTGATATCCTCAATGTTCTAAACCTTTTCAATAAAAAATAGGAGGTCGTTCATTGCGTTACAGAGTGGATCTGAGGACGCTGCGGTGGATTCACTCAGTAACAAGAGGAGACAAAGACATGTGCACGCTCACCGCCTCAGGATACTGCGGTGCCTTTAAAATGACCACCACAGCCTGAGGACTTCTGTACTTTCATTGTTTCAAATAATTGAATCACAGTAGATGGATAGCAATGTGTCACCACTTTAATCAGACAGAAATATCCTGATAGCCACTGGCTAGCCAGATGGTCCTCAGATGAAGAATCCTGATAGCTTAAGTGTTTCCTTCAAAATTTTGCTGTAGCACCACCACTTATCCTTATTTGACTTTTCCTGTGTTCCATAGATTGTATTTAAAACAGTTATCTCAGTAACCACTGGATGGCATTGCAAAACATTTTGTGATGTGTCCTAAATGGATTTGGTGATCTCTTCCCTTTTACTGCTAGCTCCACAATGAGGTTTAGCTCCACAATGAGGTTAAATATTTTCTTTGGCTTCTCATCAACTAATTGATGTGCCATCATCATGCTTTTGGGACATTTTTAACAAATATTTAAAAAATGTCTAGAAAGTTATTTATTACCTTGACCTCCTTTCCCTTTATCAGAACTGCGCTTTATCACCAATCCTGTTTGTAATATTCATGGACAGGATATCAAGGCGTAATCGTGGTGGGGAGGGGTTGCAGTTTGGTGGGCTGAGGATCTCATCTCTGCTGTTTGCGGATGATGTGGTTCTGATGGCATCATCGGCCTGTGACCTTCAGCTCTCATTGGATCGGTTCACAGCCGAGTGTGAAGCGGTTGGGATGAGGATCAGCACCTCTAAATCTGAGGCCATGGTGCTCAGCAGGAAACCGATGGATTGTCTACTACAGGTAGGGAATGAGTCCTTACCCCAAGTGAAGGAGTTCAAGTACCTCGGGGTCTTGTTTGCGAGTGAGGGAACAATGGAGCGTGAGATTGTCCGGAGAATCGGAGCAGCAGGGGCGGTTTTACACTCGCTTTACCGCACTGTTGTGACGAAAAGAGAGCTGAGTCGTAAGGCAAAGCTTTCGATCTACCGGTCGATCTTTGTTCCTACCCTCACCTATGGTCATGAAGGCTGGGTAATGACCGAAAGAACGAGATTGCGGGTACAAGCGGCCGAAATGGGCTTTCTCAGGAGGGTGGCTGGTGTCTCCCTTAGAGATAGGGTGAGAAGCTCAGTCATTCGTGAGGAACTTGGGGCAGAGCTGCTACTCCTTTGCATTGAAAGGAGCCAGTTGAGGTGGTTCGGGCATCTGGTAAGGATGCACCCAGGGCGCCTCCCTAGGGAGGTGTTCCAGGAGCGTCCAGCTGGAAGGAGGCCTCGGGGAAGACCCAGGACTAGGTGGAGAGATTATGTCTCCACGCTGGCCTGGGAACGCCTCGGGATCCCCCAGACAGAGCTGGTTGATGTAGCCCGGGAAAGAGAAGTTTAGGGCTCCCTGCTCAAGCTGCTGCCCCCGCGACCCGATTTCGGATAAGCGGTTGAAGATGATGATGATGATGATGACTTCCATGGCAGCTCCAACATGTGCATGTATGCACACATATATCACCCAGAACCTTACACCCTTATATTATACTTTTGTCAATAAAATATTAATAATCAACTATTCATCTCACACTACTCTCTCTCTCTCTCTCTCTTAATTATTGGAAATTGTCTATTAGCAATACCACCTTGAGATGTACCACCTTGTTTTTAAGGGGGTTCTCAAAAGTCTTAAAAAATGGAAATTATAACAGGATAATTGAATGATATAAAATGTGAAATTAAAACATTCAAAAAGGCAAAATAACTAAATAAAAAAATTACCTATAATAGGAAAATCAGGAGATCATACTAAGAAATAAATAAATCATCGTTCATACAATTATTGACACATTAATTTCAACAAAAGCATTAAGTTATAAAGTTATGAAACATAATTATAGAAGCTTCATAATGGACATGTGACACTGATCCTATAAAAGACAGGGTGTTTTTAAAAATGGATCGAATGTTTACAGAAAGATTCAAAGAGGAAAAGGGAACCAGAAAGTCATTGAAATATATGCATCTAAAATTTTAGCGAATTTAAAGGATAAATATTTATCAGTTTGTTTTTTATGATTTTTTCCAATTTTAGTTCATATACATCTAATTACTACTTTCGATTACTTTCTCTATATTCATCTTGCTTACACCTCTGGAAATCAATAAAGACTAATCGTTATCTAATTTAAACAACAGGATACTTAAAGCCACTACGAGTAACATGGCCCGTTGGCGTCCCCTTTGGACAAAAGCGGTAGTATTTTTATGACGCCCGCTGTCGCAAAGCTGTTTTCTAGCTCGTGCCAGGCGTGCGAGTGTGAACTGAGAAGGGCGCAATATAGTGCATGTCCGTTTGTTGAAAGTATGAGGACTCTTTTCGGCTCTGTGAGAGTGGTTTTGACACTGCATCAACAAATGCCAGTCAGTGCTACACACACCTGATTGCAATGAGTTGATGCAGCAGTGTCACCTAACTACTCTCTCTCACGGAGCTGAAAGATTACGTGTCCTCACAGAAAGCGAATGAACTAGAGACGGCAGTTAGTATGGATCACGATGAGGTAATGTGTTTGTGTTGTTGATGTAAATAATGACTATTTCAGATAATGGTTATCTGATGATGGTGAAGCAAAGCAAACTTTGTGTTAGTACCAACCGCTCATTCATTTAGGCAACGCCCTCGTCCCGCCCGTAGCCTATATCACTCTCCCTTTTAGCTTTTCTTTATTGCATTCTCTTTTTTTCTTTGATGGTTCAGCCCCGTTATCAGTCATTATGACGACAAATAACTGTCTCAAACAAGGCTCCCGCTCCCCTTCCCTCACCTGGAAGGATAGGCTTCTCAAATCGCGTTGCAGCGCCACACTGAAATTTGCGACCAATACGGATATGTGATCATAGAGCCTGCACGAGCGAACCGAAAATCGTACTGGGTGTGCGACCAGACCAAAAGCAGCAATAAAAACTATTTAAAAACGTCTTTCTTTGCACTGATGGTCTCGTTTGCTGTTAAAGGTAATTTATGATTATCAGAGGAAACATGAGGCTGTTTAAAATATATTTAAATGTTACTCGTAGCCGCTTTAAGAATCTCAGACATGAAAATCTTTGTATTTTTGTTCGAGTTCGGATATGCATGACTTCTTTAAATATCAATTAGCTGAAGTTAATGTGATTACTTTTACCGTCTTTACAGCCAGAAAGGGGCCTCTAAAAAGCCACATAAGAGCTTGAGCGATGACCATTGTGGGCGTGACCACCATCTGCTGTCCGACTAATGAGATTATTAAAAACAACAACAAAATCCACATAATGCATCTATAATTTGGTTTGACCGCCCCTCTTCCAGTACAAGGCAGCGTAACAATTACAACCATAGACTGGGGAAACCTTCCCAGACAACATTGAGGGTACAGGCGTTCACACTGACTTTGGATTCTCACAGGTGTAGCAGCGATGATGATGAAGCGAACTGGATTCCTCTTTCTTCTCTTCCTCACAGGTAAGATTGGACCATGTCTAGCATGATACTCAATAGGTGTGTCCTGAAAAATATCTTAAACTTTAGAGTATGGCTAAAATTTTTTGTTGTGTCTTGTTAGTTTAATCAAACATTTTATGAGATAAAGTTAAGGAGATGCCTCCTAAGATATCTTCTAACAATAAAAGAGGAAAATTGTTTGACAAAAACGTTTTCTCACATAATTTACAATTGAAGATTTACTCTGAAAAATGTGCCGCTGGCTTTGATTTAAACAACACACATTTGAGCAATGAAATGGCAAATGGATCTCTGACGGAGAGCCAACATTCAAGCATAAATGACAAACAAATGGTCACATTTGTAAAATCATTAGTGCGCTGATGGGATAAAACCGTTCTGCCAACGCCCCTCTGATAATTGCCTCTCAGTGACCACAATCAATGGATATTACTTAGCTGATGTTTTTTAATGGTTTGATGATAATTCAAAGGCAGTGGATACCCGACCCACACGCACTAATGTTTGCCATTTCTCATAAATGATATACACACACACACACACACACACAAACATTATCGTGGTGTTTAGACAAAACATAACAGCAAAAGTACAACGTGAAAGTTCTAATCTAGAAGACTAGTGATAATAAGAGAAAACTGCATGTTTTGCTGATTTTTTTTTCTTTTAAAAATAAATTTATGTTATTGAGCTTATGTCTCCATGTTTTTGCTATAGATGAGGTCTGCCCTGACGATAACTGCAGTTATTGGGATGTTGTACACCACCTGAACCTGACCAAAGACAATGAGAAGTTCACCATGACCCGACCTGTTAAAAACTACAGACAGTCTACATTGGTAATCCTAGAAGTTCTGCTCATGGCTATTCTAGATGTGGTAAGTAGCCTAGTCAAGACAGACATAAGAAAGCTCTATTCCTCAAAATGTCCTCATATGTCCATAGACGAGAAGCTTTTGAAGTCCAAATTGTCAGAATAGTCAAGATACAAAAATTCACAAAGCAAACTTGTGATCATTCTGGACGATTACAAATTGCAGCAACATTTTAAATAACACATGAACGATTAAGGCAGTAACTACAGGAATCATGTTTGTAAGAAGGGGTTTGAAATATTCCAGCTGGCAAACTGTGTAGAAGATGTCTTACCTCGTCAATGCTAAAATCACTGGTATAGAGATGTAACACCTGAACATTTCTCAATATAATTCTGTACAAACAGACAAAGTGTGTCCTTTCAGTTTGTTTTTACAAATATTTCTGCAAATGGCAATTGGCTGGATATTCATTTATTGATCAATGTAGTTGGCGTTAATAAACAGCGAAAACATATATTGAGAATGCTGGTCTGATGATAACTGTGATAGTAATATGGCTTGCTTCTCTTTCAGCCTGGCTGCACCGCAAGGGGAACATTTTTTTATGGACTCATCTGATACAGTTTAAAATACTCTCGCTCAATGTGCTTGTGCTTGCTGGTCTTAAATACAGACTCTTACCCAGGTGTTTCCGAAAAATGTAGCTCCAACCAAGTGAAAGTTTTTTTTTTAAATATAAAATGGATTCAAGAATATCTACATGTTAAATTGGCATAAAGTAAAATAATGCTAGTGTGAATTAGACTTTATTTAACCCTCCTTTGTCAGGGTATAAACTGATCCACCAAAGAAGCATGATTTGCAGACAGTTATAAGGCGAGTGACTATTGTTCATGTCTATCGCCAATCTATTAATTCAGAGCACTGAGCATTCTGTGTTGATGTGTAGGTTTGTAGTTTCGATATGACAATCTTGTCTGAAATGTTCTGGTTTGAAATATTTTCACACATATTTTTTTGATTACAGGTTGAGAAAGACCAGAAATTAATTGCTTATGTTTGGACTGCTGTGGTGAGTTCTGTCTTTTCAAATATCCGGTCTCCCTTTGTTGGGATACTCAAATGGTTTTCCTTTAATTATTGTATTAAAAAAAATTCTCTCTCTCCCTTTACCTTGTATGTACTGTTTATGTTGACCCCATGTTTTCCTCTGCAGAGGTGGACAAATGAATACATTTCCTGGGATCCAAATCAGTTTTGTGGTATTGATAATATCTCTCTTCCTACTCACTTTTTGTGGAAGCCAGATCTGATGATTGAAGAAATGTAAGTGTGAATATATTTGCATACCCCCACATTCCTCTTACCCGACTTTCCCTAACCATGACCAGTACCTAAATGCCAGTGCTCAAATCAAACCCTCAATAACCTAACAATATGTGTTTTACAAATTAGGGACGTCTTTGTCCCCAGTTGCACAAGAAGTCCCGAATGAACTGGTCTTAAGTCTAGAGTGTGTCCCTGAAAGTGAGCTAAATAAGAACACACACACACACACACACACACACACACACACACACACACACACACACACACACACACACACACACACACACACACACACACACACACACACACACACACATTAACTTATGCCAATTTTAGTGTATTTACATAGTCTTACATTAATTTCCAAATACGAATTGGGGACACAGCTTTTGTCCATAATTGCACAAGCTGTCCCGTCAGCTGGTCCTAAGTTTAACATGTATCCTTGAAAGTGACCTGAGTCAGAGCCCAATCACACACACACACACGCACGCACGCATGCACGCACGCACGCACGCACACACACACACACACACACACACACACACACACACAGACTAGAAGGGATATTGGAGCTAAAATTATTATTTTGAAGATTCAGTTTAGTGTGTTATTATTTTGTTATGGTTAAGGTTATATTATTAGGGTAAGGGGCTAGACAATGGATCTATTAATTTCAATTATGTATGTATTATGTATTATCAATTTTATCCTTGCAAAGATAGAAATACAAACATATGTGTGTCTGTGTGTGTGTTCTTATTTAAGTCACTTTCGAGGACACACTCTAGACTTAAGACCAGTTAATTGGGGACGGCTTGTGCAACTGGGGACAAAAGCATTCCTAATTGGTAAAACACATTTTTGGGTTATTGGATAAGGTTAGGGAATTGATTTAAGCACTGGCATTTAGGTACTGGTTATGGTTAGGGTAAGCCTCCAGGAAATAAATGTAAGTCTATGTAAAGTCCCCAAAAGTGACCAACACACACACACACACACACACACACACAGACACACACACACACACACACACACACACACATACACACACACACACACACACACACACACACACACACACACACACACACACACACACACACACACACACACACTAAACGGTATATTGGGGCGGACATTATTATTTTTAAGATTCAGGACAGGTTTAGTGTATTAGTGTTTTGTTATGGTTAAGGTTATATTATTAGGGTAAGGGGCTAGACAATGGATGTATTAATTTCAATTATTTATGTATTATGATAATGTCAATTTTATCCTTGCAAAGATAGAAATACAAATGTATGTGTGTCTGTGTGTGTGTTCTTATTTAAGTCACTTTCGAGGACACACTCTAGACTTAAGACCAGTTAATTGGGGACGGCTTGTGCAACTGGGGACAAAAGTGTCCCCAATTGGTAAAACACATTTATGGGTTATTGGATAAGGTAAGGGGTTCGATTTAAGCACTGGCATTTAGGTATTGGTTATGGTTAGGGTAAGCCTCCAGGAAATAAATGTAAGTCTATGTAAAGTCCCCAAAAGTGACCAACACACACACACACACACACACACACACACACACACACACACACACACACACACACACACACACACACACACACACACACACACACACACACACACACACACACACACAGCGTCTGTTACTTTGAGTGTTTCTATGTTCAAATGTCTGTGAGTTTTCATACAGGATAGAGAAAGACAAAGGCGCTCCGAATCCTTACCTCAGCATCAACAATAAAGGTGAAGTTGAAGTCCAGACCAACCAGGTGCTGGTAAGCAGCTGCAGGATGACCGTTTATAAATTCCCCTTCGACTTACAGAAATGCAACCTCTCATTCTTGTCTGCCATACACACAGGTGAGAGCCTTTCGAGTTCTGTTTATCAGTGTGTTTGTGTTTATTGAGACATGACAAAGGAATAAAAAGTTAGCTGAAACAAGTCAAAATTAAACTAGATGTTTCAGCTTAATAACATATCCTGTAGTCTAGTTCCACGCTTCAAATGTATTCCACACATTAACGGTGTGTATATTCTTTTATTCACTTGATGAAATATGTATATGACAAAACGAGACAGTGGAGATGTCTTCGCTAAAAGAGTGTTTTTGAAAATGAGAAAGTAATGAGCTACTTTCAACTTTCTACATGTTATTCTTACCATCGAAAATAATCAGTGCCGTTTCCAGAACATTTTGACTGGGGTGGCCAAGGTGGTACACAGACCTAGTCAGTTGGCCATCGCACAGCAAACCTGAATGAATGGCATGTGATACGTATTATGACAAATGCAAATAGAATTCCTAATCATATTTGCCATGACCTTGAAACTTCATAGGGAGAATTCCAAGACCATAGTGGGGATCTGCCCCCCCCCCCCCTCATAAAAAGAGCTTAAAAGAAATTTGATGTATAATACTTTTATTTCATCTTTTACATGGTCCTGGCTTTGCTATGAAACATTTCCACTGGCTCACTGTCTGCACCACACAATATACCAGATTCTGACACCTATTTTCCTGTCCCTTCCTTGTTAATTTAAAACAACCTTACTTACTTACTATCTTCCACAACAGCCAAGGACATGCGACTCCGAGCAAGTGACAACTCTTCTGAGGCCACCGAGTGGTCTCGTGAGATTATGCGGACCCAGTATGAATGGCTGTTCATCAACTTGACCGTTACCTCAAAAAACGCCACTAGTTTTGGTGACCAGGACTTAATTATTTACACTGTAGGTATAATGAGATACTCAAAAGTAGAGAATGTGCAATAGTCACAATATAATCAACCACTTGACGCTTTAATCTAATTTCACAGATTACCATGAAGAGGCGGTCTCTCCTTTACATAGTAAACTTCTTGCTTCCCGTCCTGTTCTTCCTGTGTCTGGACTTGGCCTCCTTCATGATCTCGGACAACGGGGGCGAGAAACTCAGCTTTAAAGTGACTGTCTTGCTTGCTGTAACAGTGTTACAACTTATTCTGAATGAAATTCTGCCTTCCTCATCAAACAGGATACCACTTATAGGTAAACAGGTTCAAGGTAATTCGTTATAGGTGGAGTCAATGATTCTAGAGAAAGCTTGTTGTCAAAATAACTTTTTGTCAAAATGAATGAATATCTCCTCACAATCTGCTACCTCCCTGTACTGTGTTCATACACAGCTTAGGCTCTGTAAACGGGTATGCAAACAAAGGACATATAAACAAAGGGCGTCCACCATAGAAACATGCCCCTTTACAGAGCTTTGGTGTGAGGAGATATTCACTGATTCTGACAAAAAGTGATTTTAACAACAAGCTTTCTCCAGAATCGTTGACTCCACCTTTAAGTTCAAAATGAGCAAGAACAGCACATTCTGACTCAATGCTGTATTTATTTGTCTGCATTAACGGTGGTCACTGCCCCTCCCAGCGGTCTACTGCATTGGAATTTTTGCTCTGATGCTGCTGAGCCTTTTGGAGACAATTTTCCTGATGTATCTGATGGAGAAAGATTCCAGGAATCCAATCCAATGTAACAGCTCAGGCAAAGATGGAAGGCAGACAGATGACTGTAACCAACGGGGCAATGCCAACTTCAGCAACTGCCACGCAGGTGAGACCAGAAGTCCGTTGCACCAGCTGTTTGTGAGTTCAAAAGTAGCCCAAGTGTCATTATAAATTACTTTCCCTAATGTAGAGAGTAGCTGTTAAGCCCAAGCTATAAATATATTAATCAATATTTGTCGGTTGAAGAGTAGAGGAAGCACATCGGTCACACATGCTCGTCAATCTGACCCAACACTTGATTGATGTAACAGGGCTGTACGCTTATTTTTTTAGGTGGTAGCACTGGTGCTAGTAAGCAAAAAAATTCAGTAGCACAAAAATGTATTTGGTAGCACACAAAGTATGATCGAAAACTTGCATAACCCTAACCCTTGCATTTCACTGTAATTACCTTTGAGCCTGTCATCTTGGTCTCATTTGAGATTCTCAATTAATATTATATCCTAGTGTGTGCAGTAATAATTGTAGAAAAATTAATAGGGGTGCACTGATTGCAATTTAGACAAAATAATCTAACCTGCCAATTGCAATTTTTGCTGATTCAGAATTATTTCTCCCCATAAAAATATAAAAATAATATCTATATCTATATATTTTTTGTATCTAGGTCTACATATAATTATTATATTAATAATAATATTTTTTTTGTCCTTCTGTTAACTAAAACCAAACTTTAAAACATTAAACATAGCCTATTAAATAAAAAAGTATACATATTGGTACAATTTAGGATAAATTAAATAGGTTGTTGTGAATGTGTTGGGAGTTGTTCTTCAGTGGCTTATTTCAAACTTTGTTTTTAGACTACTGTTTACTTTTCTCTGCAGCTGAATGAGTTGCCTTTCTAGCTAGAGCACTGCAGGGCTGTGAAGCGCTAATTTCCTGTTCATACCGGCTTCAAAATAAAAGTCAACTCATGTTTGGCTAGTAACAGGCTTTTAACGTGAAGGCGCACAGGAAATGTTCTGTTTGCACACGCGCTAACTTAACTGCGGTAATGTGCCGTCTCCTTCCGGTTATTACCTTTGGTGAAGTTTTTATACGCTAGAATCGCTGCTCGAGCACAGATCCCGAGGACACATATCTTTCACCAGCCAAAGTGGAGGTGGACTCAATAACTTACTTGCCTAAGACTACATTTACCCCCATTTGGAGAGTGTTAATGTAGAGCCCTCTAAGCAGTGTTTTGCAGCGCTCTTCTGTGTTTCAAAGACAGCCTCTCCTCATTAGCAGCCTGTCGCACTAGTGCGAATGGACTTGTATTCATCATCGCACGCAGAGCCGGCCCGAGGCATAAGCGAACTAAGCGGTCGCTTAGGGCCCCTGACCGCCAGGGGGGCCCCCTCAAAAAAAAAAAATTTTTTTTTATTTTTTTTTTATTTTAGTTTGTGTGTTTGATATTAACATCATATTATGCAAATGTGAGTTATCATACAAAAAAAGGAATAAAATGTTTTGGTCTAGATCAGGGGTTCTCAACCTTCTGCAAGCTGGGCCCCCCCAAAGCTGGGTCATTGCAGTTGGGCCCCCCCACCGACCCTGACAACCCCCCCCCCCCCCACACACACACACACACACCACCCTACACAGATAGATAGATAGATAGATAGATAGATAGATAGATAGATAGATAGATAGATAGATAGATAGATAGATAGATAGATAGATAATCTATTATTGTTATTATCACAAGGGCTAGGCCAGTGGCGCACCTTTGAGTTGAACATTGGGTTTAGGGTTGGGGTCCGGAAATTTCTTATATTTTAACGTTAAATTCTGGTGCACTTTAAAAGCTAATTATGAGATTGTATCAATGAGACACTGAGGAAATGTTTTTTTTTAAATCTCCTTAGAAGAGAAGAAAATAGTAGCCTAAATAGAACATACACAGAATAAATTCTACAATAGGTATACCTGTTGTGAAAAAGCTTCACAAAACAAAGTCTATGATCAATGGGAAACACTGCTGTCTGACAACCCAGTTCAGAGAATGTTTCAACTATTGAGTCTTGGATTTGGAAAGTGGCCAGATTTAGCTCAAAATGCTACCTGCGATTAATGTGCTGTGCAGCCTGAACGCGGAGTTGTGTGTGTCTCAGTGGCGATTCCAGGAAATTTTGACTGGGGGTGGCCAAGGTGGGCCACAGAGCTAGAGTGGGGTGGCCATCGCACCCCTGAATGAATAGCATGTGATATGCTGTACAACCAATTCAAAGATGATTTATAATCCCAAATGCCCAAATCATGTTAGTATCCATTGTAATGTTTGTCAGAAAACTAAACCCCTGAAGGAGGGTCTGGGGGCATCCCCCCCAGAAGATTTTTTTGTGTTTTTAACATGTAATCTAAGCATTCTGCTGCATTCTGGCGAAGATAATAAAGGAAAAAGTCAATATTCATTTCAGTTCAGATGAATAGTAAAATTAGCAAGACAACATAACTTGCTAGCAGCCAGATGCCTAACAACTGGACAGAGGGACGGATGACAACTAGCTTTTGACCAAATATCTTGCTAAAAAAATAAACCTTTATTTATGAAATTCTGCCCTAAGAACATGTTACACTTGCTAACTACAAACTTAAATTTTTTTATTCAGATTTCAAAAATCTGCTGGGACACGTGCCCATACACGTGTATGGGTGGCACGCATGTCACAAGCACACTTATGCTGTTTTCAAGACCTTTGCTGACCAGAGACCAGTTCTAGTGGCCACAGTCCTACCATTAATTCAGTACTTGAAAATTGCAAACTGATCTCATATCAGTGGATTGGAGTGTTTGTGTGATGAACTTGGCAACTACCTATCAAAAAAAGTTAAGAAAGAAAAAAAATACATATCATCTCTGAACTAGGCTACATATCAGGAAAAAAATTGAAATTACAAAAAAAAAAAAAAAAAAAAAAAAATTAAGATAATTTTTTATTTATTTATTTTTTCATCCCCCTCGCGCCCCCCCGGTAGAGTGTCCGCGCCCCCCCGGGGGGGCGCGCCCCACCGGTTGAGAACCACTGGTCTAGATAATTAATAGCCTAAAAATGTAATCAGTTCATCTGGGAGGTAATCCGAAATGATCTGATCATGTCACGTTCACATCCATGCACAGTGTGTATTGAGTTTATTTAAAAACAATTGGAAATGGGGCTGCCCTCAGTTGCCCATGCACTGTGTTTAGTCTATAGCCTATTTCAGCCTTGTCTGTGGAAAAAAAGATACAGTAGCTGGACAACAGAGTTCTTCTGCTTCGTTCCTCTCACTGCATTTAAATGCATTCATTATATTACAGAGAAATATGTCCCGTAAAAGAAAAAGAGCTCCAAGCCCAACCCAGAGGACCCTCCATAATATTTTATATTAATATTTTTATGGAAAATCCATGTGTCCTTCTTCAATAGCTTCTAATTCATCGGACCCAGTGTCTCCAAATTATTTGTTCACACAAAATTTCTCAGATTTAGCCTCTTAATTTTCCTCTCAAAGTGCACCAGATTCATGCATTTCACTTTAAAAAGGTTAAAAAAATCTCCCGGGGGGGCATACCCCCGGACCCCCCTAGGAGGGTCTGAATCTCGGCTGTCTAATATTTTCGCACAGCTGCACAGTGGAGGCACTAGCGGAAAACACTGGCTGTGTGAATGATATTTAACAAAGATCTATAGTTTCAGCAGCGCTAACATTGGAGAGGGGCCCCCTAATCATATTTCGCTTAGGGCCCCCTGAAGGCTTGGGC
Organism: Ammodytes marinus; assembly: GCF_949987685.1. NCBI lineage: Eukaryota > Metazoa > Chordata > Actinopteri > Uranoscopiformes > Ammodytidae > Ammodytes > Ammodytes marinus. The sequence goes on along the minus strand of NC_137224.1, from coordinate 5,982,968 downwards.
CGGCTCTGATCGCACGTGATCAATTTCAGTAGCAAATGCGATCAAAACTGTCGCACTGTACAGCCCTGTGTAAGAATTTAACTTACTTAAATTACATAACGTCATGCCAATAACAAAACGTCAGTGAGGAAGATTTTAAGCACAAACTTAGAAATGGATTGGCGAAAACCCAACCGAATGCATAAGCACATAAGTAGTTTATATTTACTTGATTGTTATTATGATGACGTTATGTTATTTTGATATTTTTGTTATTTCTAAATAATTAATACATCATTTTGAAACCATCTTTGTGTTAAACCTCTCCTTTCAGAGGAGCAGAATTGGACCAAATGTGCTTGTCGCTATAATATGTCCACTGGTGAATCTCCACCTGAACTGCTGTCTGTGGCCAAAGAGGTTGGAATATAATTATACTTAAATTCTCATCATAGTGGACACAAAATATATCAGCCGTTAGTTTTACAAAGCATAATTGTATTAACTAGTCTTCTAAATCACTTTTTCAGGGGAGCAGCAGCAAACTGACTGAAGAGTATCATGCATTGGAAAAGCTTTCGGATGAGCTGAGGGAGATGGAAAAAACACTATCCATGTTACTTAGCAACAGGATGGAAGAGGAGAAGCCCGGCTACTGGACCAGAGTGGCTGTAAGAGTCAACAGAGTATTCTTTATTTCATATGTAACATTGGTCGTTCTGTTTTTAATTTATATGTTTCTAGAATGGAACACAGAATAGACATGATCATCGCTATGACATGAAAACATTATTGAGTAACTTTTTCTTTTAAGCTTAAAGGCGGAGTCAGCGATTCTGGAGAACGCTTGTTGTCAAAACACTTTTTTGTCCAAATCAGTGAATATCTCCTCATGATACGCTACCTGTCAATAATGTGTGTGCACTGAAATAAAATCTGGTGTTATTACACAGCTTAGATTCTGTAAACTGGTATGAAAATAAATGTTGTCTTAAAAAAAGGGGCCCACCATAGCTAGCATTATGCCCGTTTATAGAGCCTAGCCTGTGTATTAACATTGTGAGGAGATATTCACTGATTTTGACAAAGTGATTTTGACAACAAGCGTTCTCCAAAATAGCTGACTCCTCCTTAAATGCCTGCTGTGCAATGGTAGGCCTGTGTACTGTTTGTAAGAAATGTGTATTACCAATATGATTACCAACAATACATACTGTATAAGAAAAATTTAAAACTTAAACTATGTTATATAGAGGCTTGTAGACGATGTGGACATAGTCATGTAACAGCATTTAAGCTTTGCTGCAAATGTCACTTTGGTCAATGCATAACATTAAGCTTGTTTCCTTACTCTTTCATACAGCTGCTCCCAAAACACACAACACTACCTGTTAGCATGTACTCTTTTTGCCTGTGAGGCTTACAAACCTCTTTTTTTAAGGATTTTTGACTGCAGACAACGACCACAGTCCGGATTCGAACCCGTAGTCTGCTGCTTTTGCGAACTCAGCCTCTATTGGCAACTGCTCTAACCACTACACCACGAGACCCCCCTTACAAAATGTAAAAATACGCATCTCTTCCATTCAATGGATTTTATGCATCGCCTCACCTAATCTAACAAATATACACAGTGTGAAATTGGTGTTTATGTATAATATGTAGGCCTACTAACCTAATATGACATCTACTATTTAAATGGCTGAGCCATTTATAATGCACAATCTTATTTATTGTATATAAAAACAGAGCACACATTTTCTAGGTTATTGCAGGAAACCAAAAGAGCTTTTATTATTTATTCCAATTTGTGTTTTCTTAGGAAATGCAGTGTAATGTGCTGTAAGGCTGTTATCTTCAGCATATGTTATTTCATGATGTATTTCACGATGCAGTTCGGTTAACTTGTTTGTACAGTAATGGTTTGAGAACATGTATCAGTGTCTTTGTGTCGCACAAATACAACTACAGTAAATGATGTATTTTCTCAGCAGTATACAGTATGTGGGGACTTGATTTGGGAACCGGAGTGTGGGTGGTTCAAGTCACATTGGTTTTGGAGTGTGTACTGGTAGCTGAAAAGGTGCCAGTTTTCTTCCTGGAAATTACTAAACTAATTTGTTGGAACTAATTGGACTTTTATTATTATGGATTTCTTCGCAAATTGCCTAATGGATGAATGGGGAATGTGCAAACCACAAAAGTGGGTGGATAAACTGGGAATTACTTCGGGCCCTTGCACAACACTGAGAGTGTCTGAAAGCCATAAAGTCATGGCTGAAATGATCAAACAAAGCTGATATTGATTAAATATCACAATTGAAATAATAAATCTATTAACAATACACCAGGATCCCCAACTGGGCAGAATCATATATGTGTTGTGTGAACAAATTAATATGGAAACGTTCTTTTATACCTCTCGTTAAGACTCTTTACTTTCTTTAAGATTCACACATACTGTAGGCTATAAGTGATAATGTATCATACCTTAAAGTTTGAATAAATCTACTCTTATTTAGCCAAATGTACCGTATGTCCGCAAAGTATAGTTGTTTGTGTGTGTGTGTGTTCCATCTGTAATTTTGTGTTCTTTCTTTCACTGAGTAAGGCACAATCCCTAACTGCTTGGGGTTCCATCCTACGGGGCAGCCACCCTATCTCAGGGTGTATTCACACATGCCGTGTTTAGTTCGGTTGAAACGAACTCAGATGCACTTCTGCCTTCGGTGCGCATCTTTCAGGCAGGTGTGAATACAGCAATCGCACTCGGGGGCGGACCAAACAAACGCTCCGAGACCCAGCTGAAGAGGTAGTCTCTGCTGCAGTTCGTTTGTGATGTGAATTTGTCCGAACTCGATCGGACCCAATTGCAGGACGCACTGTGCCTTTTCTTTCTTTTCTTTTTTAATAAATTGCAGTCAGCTTCACATTATGGGAAAGTGTTGTTGTCGCCATTGTTAGGACGATAAGTTGTGGTTTGACCGGGAGCCCAGAACAATATATTACATTTGATCGAGAGGACGCGTAAAAATGCTGAATGTGTTCAGCGATCAGATGCAGGAGAGGGGAGCGTCTCCTGCACAGTGCCAACAGGTTCACGCTGCGCAAGCCGCGCGTCCAGCACCAAAAATACAGTAAAAATTATGTTTCATATCGTAGGCTACAAGCCACATAACGTGGCATTGACATAGGGCTACATATTATAACCATATGAAACAACAATAATTTGATGTTTTTCCTCTTTATTTATAGGTTAGATGTAGGCCTTTTTATTATTTTTAACCCCATATTATATCAATGATATATTTCACAGTTTTAACTTCGTGCTTCCTGCTTCTCTCCACCCCAGAATGTCTGTCCAATGAATGAATGACCTCAGCTCACGTGTGGTTTTGCTTCGTAATGCTGGTTCACTTGCAAAAGGGGCAATATGAAAGTGGACCACACCAAACAAAAAAAATCAAAACTCAATTTGGTCTGGACCAAAGCAAGTGAACTAGAGGACTTTCCCAGTGTGAATACACCCTCAGACATCTCCATGACTGAGTGTTTTTCGGGCCTGTGTACACTATTCTTGTTTTTGTCAGATGTGGGGACCACTGTATTTGTGGTCACTTGTGGGGAACACCTAGCCACAATCAATAAACCTTCCCAAATCAAGGGGCAGCACCTACGCGTGCATTTCAAATACCACTGCACGCAATTGTATAGCACTACAAACAATCAGAGCAATGAACAAGGTGACGTATTAAGCCCCATTTGTTTAGTGAATAGCGGGTTAACTGTTAAATTAAACTTTTGCCGCGGTCGGTCGGCAAACCAGAACATTCCTCCTTCTTGCTAATTAAAGAAAGAGTGCCGTCTTCCAAATCGTTAAGTGTCGAGGCCAAAGACGTCTTAAACTCAAAAAACATATCCACAGCCATCTCTGTTGCAGAGCTTTGGGTTCTGTTGTTAACAAGTAAAAAATATGTAAAGACCTTGGTTATTCTACTTACTCTCAATTGTATGATGCATGTGTTTCTCCCATTGTCAATTATGCTGCTGGGGTATGGGGATTTAAAGAAAGAAGGATTTCAGATGCAGTACAAAACAGAGCTATACATTGTTTTCTGGGTATTCATAAATATGTTCCCTCTTTGGCTGCTCAGGGTGACATGGGTTGGATTCCTGGTACAATAAGGAGAAAGTGTGATATGATTAGACTGTGGAATCGTTTTATTAATATGTCAGATGACAGGATGTCAGAAAGTTTTCCTTTGGAGTAAAGTTCAGAACTCTCCATGGGCTGCAGAGATTCATGCTGTCTTGGAAGAAGCCGATTTTCAGTATATCTATAGAAATAATTTATCATGCAGCATCAACAAAATTTGAAAAAAGTTACTTGTTGCGTTCAATGAAAAATGGTTAAATGATATAATGTTAAAACCAAAATTACGGACATATATCCAGATCAAGCATAATTATGAAACAGAATTATATGTTAAAACTGTTTTACCAAGAAATCAGAGATCCTTGATTGCCCAATTAAGAATGGGAATCCTTCCCCTGGCACTTGAGGTTGGCAGATTTAAGAACATCCCAGAGGAACAGAGACTGTGTGAACTGTGTGACCTAGGAGAAGTGGAGAATGAATCTTATTTTCTTTTATACTGTCCCTTCTATGATGAACTGAGAGTACCTTTTGTAAATAAACTGTTTGCTCAAAACCCTGAAATATTTTGGAGTAATGATGATATCAGGATGGAATGTTCGTTTACCTTTAATGTTTATAAGTTGGCCTCTTTTGTTACTAAAGCCTGGATGAAACGTCAGGATGGTTTATATCGTTAATGTTAGTATTGTTTAGCATCTATTTTTGGTTTTTGGTCTGTCTGTGTTTTATAATGGTGTCTTGTAAGCCCTTGTGGGCTGGGCATGCTAATGCATGACACAATAATAAAATATTCAAATCAAATCAAATCAAAATCATGTTTACCATCACGGCTTGGACGGAGCATGCACAGCACTGTCGCCATCCGGTTCCGTCCGCCCCAGAGCACCATATATAGGGCTCTGGCCCGCCCATATCAGATAGAACCAATTGAAACGTAGCTCAGAATTTTCTGACATATTTAATTAGCTTCAATGGAGCGTGCCCTGACTGGATTTCGATTTAATTCCACTGTGTCAGTTTTCAGTGTGCTTGAAATTAAATGTTATTTACATTATAATTATTGTTATTAGCAGATAAGTGCAACTGACAGTGGCCGCATTTCCCAGATTCGATCGTTCTTTGGGACCAAAGAAGGGTCGAAAGAAGGGTTCGCCAAAGAAGGAGCGTTAAGATACGGGTGTTTCCCAGATGGCTTCTTAAGTGCCTTCTTTGGAGAACGCGTAAGACGAAGCGAAAGAAGTACTTTGGTGGGAGCTGTCCACCGCGGTCGTGCTGAAACTGAATAAATCGATGCCAGGCGAATCGATCACCCACCTCTTTATCAGCGCATAAGTCACACACAGTGCCCCGTGGTCACCCCCACACAGGTGGAATTAGGCTACGCATGTATCGTGTGTGTGTGGGTGCGGGGGGAGGGAGGGGGGGGGGGGGGGGGTGGCAACAAGTGTATCCAAGTAGTAATCAAGCCCATTGGGCGACTGTGGCTCAGTTGGTAGAGTGGGTCGGCTGATGATCAAAGGGTTGGAGGTTCGATCCCCGCCCTGCCACCTGTGTCACAGTTGTTGTGTCCTTGGGCAAGACACTTAACCCACCTTGCCTTGTGTGAATGTCGATAGTTAGCCTGCTATCGGTGTATGAATGTGTGTGTGAATGGTAACGTGGGAAAGGAAAACAGGTCTCCCTTGCAAAAGAGTCTTCGGTCTCAATGGGATTTACCTGTATAAATAAAGGTTAAAGAATATACCCCGTGGATAGGCACACACATGTGAGAGTGGAAGAAAGCGGCAGCAAAAGAAACAAGCGGGCACCGTCGTTTACCGCGGAGGAGATGGGCGTCTTAGTGGACGAGGTCTGGCAGCACCGGGCAGTTTTATTCGGGGGAACAAGGGGCAAAAAGAACATCACGGTGAAGAACCGTGTTAGGCAGGCCATAGCCGAAAATATGTCCCCCTCCATCCCATGTGGCCTGCGTGACTGGCGTGCTGTGAGGAAGAAGTGGCAGGAGTTCCAGAACCAAACAAAAAGGAAGAGTGCGAAGGTTTCACTAATCAATCTTCCTTCGTTGCAGGTGATGCAGACGCCCAGTAAAGACAGCGCGGAGTAACCCCTCCCCCATATGGTTTCAATAAACTACTTTGGTTTCCTTTTCAACCATGTATTGTGTGGATCATTTTGCATTGAAATGAGAGTGTCAAACCTATAGCAACAAAAAGTCCCAGGCAATTTGTAATTTATCTAAGCGTAGGTTAATGACGTGTGCGTATTGTGCGCCCTTTCAACAGCATTCCAGTGCCAGACTTTCAGGTAAAGCACTCGGACACTGCAGAAATACTCATAGTGTGCAGGACGTTACATGTAGCCTACATCTGCTGGTTCTGTTTATTTATTTCAGCCTACAGGCCTGAGAGTTGATATGGGTGATGTGGTGGTTGTGGGTTTATGGTTTAGTGATCAGTGCTTGCTTGGTGACTGGTGGTAAAGGGGTAGGGGCTGGGGGTTGTTGGACCTCAGAAGAGGTTGATATGTTCTTAAAAACGCAGCGCAGCCAGAAGCTGCATCTCCGGGCTGAAGGAAAAATTGCATGTGTGTGGAGACACCAGAGTGATCAGCCGTTGGATCTCCGCACGGCCGGGGCAGTCGGTACTTTGCCTGGACGGCCCGGTCTGATATAATAGCACGTCCAGTGGGGAGAAGTGCCGACGCACGTATGCATTTATGTAAACCGTCTGGCTTCGCGCACGGCGAGGCTGTTGTATTGCAGCCATGGTTTCTCACACGCGCGGACTTTGGCAACGCCTTTAAAGCAGGTGGAGCCGCTCTGGATGAGGTTCAGCTGAGTTCAATTAAATCTGTTTCTTTGATATCTGTCAAATGCCACAGGGTTGTGGATGTTTTTTTATGTGTAGTACTATAAACTCTTGTGTGTGGAAAACGTAAACGTGTAATTCATTAAAACATTTTTTTTCTCTACTATTAGTTTATGTTTATTGCGCCAGGTCCGCATTGAACATTGTTTTATTATTTCGAAAAGTGGAGGAAATAAATTTCCCTGACGCGGCATGATCACTGACGATTTGGTCGCTAAGAAGGTTGAAAGAGTGGGTCAGCGCCGTCGTACAGTTCCATCTTAGTGAAAGAGCTACTTTCGCTAAGAACGAATCTGGGAAACGCATTCTTCTTTCACAGCGTTCTTAAGAGCGCTCCAAAGAAGTACTTAGCCCAAAGAGGCTCTTAACTAATCTGGGAAACGCGGCCATTGGCGTTCACCCACATTTTTCCACCAAAAACATTTATTAATCTACATGGACTAAATTCCTGAACCAGGTACAGCTGTATGGAAGAGGATAAGTGAAAACATTGAAAATGTTTTATTCTCAGGCCCTAATCCTCTTCTGTACACCTGATATTAATTGTATATTTATAATAAATTCATCTGTACTTTGTTGGTCTATGCTTGGTATACTTTACATCTCCCTTCAGATGCAGCTCCTCCCTTTGAACTACTTCACTTGGGAAACTAAACCAGATCCAAATCAGAGGAAGTGAGAAGTAAACTGCTTTTGTTTAAATGGCAATCTTGATTTGTCTACAGGCGTGTCAAGGGAGTTGATAGTTCCGGCATCTTTGTTGCATTAAGTGAGTTTATTTAATTAGACAATAAAACACATAAACAACAGAACAAATGGTTGGTCATTAAATTGGCCCTGCCCTCCTCTGGAATAAGAAGTTATATATGTATTGCATCACACAATTCCAGAGAACAGAGAGAGGACCGGGAGGATTATAAACTGTACAGACCTCTCAAAGCCACCATGCTTGCTGGTTTTCTTGTTCTACTCCTCTTCACAGGTAAGCTTAGCTGGGACAATTATGCACAATGCATGTAGGTGTGCTCTGAAAAAACGCTATGCAGTTTGACCAAAACTATTTATTTGTTTACTTTGCTTTTTTTAAAACTTTTATAAAAACTTTAAAAACTTTTTTTAAATGGCATATGAAATGTGAGCGTTAGGACCAGAAACAATTGGCTGATCATCTTACCAAGACAGTAGCAACCACAGGCTTCAATTCCAGGGTTTTCAAGGTTGTACCAAAATCAGAACTGTGAAAGAAAAAATAGCATACAAATATAAATGGGACAGGAGGACACACAATTATAGAAAACAGCATAACTGTGTGAAACAACTGTAGCCACATTGAACAGAAACATTTAACAAAAATTTAAATAATAATAGCATACTTGCCTGTCTTTACAAAAATGTTGTGGATAGGATAACTGTTCTTGAAAGAGTTTTTTTTAATGAATAAGTAGAGCAGGAGAAAAGGTGGAGCTGAGAGGGAGTGCATTAAAAACAGAAGTGTTTTCTGAGGAAACTTCAGCTAAATTAAGGACAATTCCCAAGTTAAAAACCTTGTACATTTCAACAACAGTTAATTTAGCTGGAAAGCAGGAGTTGTGTGTGTGGAAATAATATTAAGCCATTACGAGTAACGTGGTCCGAATGAACGATAGACGGCAGTTAGTGTGGCTCACGATGAGGTAATGTGTTTATGTTGTTGTAAATAATGACTATTTCAGATAGTTTTGCTTCAGTGAAGCAAAGCAAACTTTGTGTTAGTACCAACTGCTCATTAATTTAGGAGTAAACACTGCAGTCTAGTTCGCTCCCGTGAAATTGTATACACGTTGCTTGGCAACGCCCTCGTCCCGCCCGTAGCCTATATCACTCTCCCTTTTAGCTTTTCTTCATTGAATTCTCATTTTTTTTTCTTTGATGGTTCAGCCCCGTTATCAGTCATTATGAAGACAAATAACTGTCTCAAACAAGGCTCCCGCTCCCCTTCCCTCACCTGGAGGGATAGGCTTCTCAAATCGCGTTGCTGCGCCACACTGAAATCTGCGACCAATACGGATATGTGACCATAGAGCCTGCACGCGCAAACCGAAAATCGTACTAGGTGTGCGACCAGACCAAAAGCAGTAATACAAACTATATAAAAACTTATTTCTTTGCACTGATGGTCTCGTTTGCTGTTAAAGGTAATTTATGTTTATAAGAGGAAACATGAGGCTGTTTAAAAGATATTTGAATGTTACTCGTAGCTGCTTTAAAGGTGAAGTAAGCGGTTTATTTATGTTAATATAATTGTTAAATCGCTCTGTATTGATACAGTGATCACTTACATAATGTGCGCGTTTCATAAAGCCGATCTCTCAGTCAGCTGCTTTGCATGTAACCAGCAAATTAACTTATTGTAGTATCCCAAAATTTTTATCCAATCAGAAGAGAGAACGCTACAAACCAACACTCGTCTCACTCATATATAGTATATACACTCCATGGTCTCACTGCCGGTGCATGCCAGAGCAACAGATGGGTGAATGTGTATGCGCCTACAATGGCGGAGCAGGTAAAACTCCTTCCCAATGTCTGTTTTGATGGTTTTTATCATGTTTTATCACACTTTTGGATCTGAGATGATGCTAGATAACTCACTGCTTGAAGACCGCAATGCATTAATGTGGTGACATAGGGACGAGCGAGGGTACTGCTAACTGCAGTAACTGACAGGAAGTTAGCTAAAAGAACCATTCCGCTTATAGCACCTTTAAATATAAAGACCTGTACACTCTTTCCTTTAAGGTTGGAGTGCCTCCAATGACATACAGCCTCTTGGTGATCAACAGAAGTCCAATCAATCCTCTATGGAAGGTAAACGCAGTACACGAACACTCCAAAGTGCATGCTTAATAAATGTATGCAAATTTAGTCTTGTAACTTGTTACTGTAGCGTTAATTAATTAAAGAAGTCTTGAGTCTGAAGATGCTCGGTTAATGTTGTTTCAAGCTATATTAGACATCATTTGAGGCAGTTTTCGTGTGGATTTATTCAACTTAAAGATATATTACTGGTACAAACAGTAAATGGTATATATACTGTACATGGTCTGTTTTGAATGCATGAAGACTGACGTTTGGATGAGCTGATTAGAAAAAATTTCTTGAGTTGACTTGGACAATTCACTTGGACAACTTGTAGCCGATTGATCTACACCCGAAGAGGTCTTTTCAAAAAAATATTTAAAAAGCTCACATTTAAGAATAATTCATCGACTGATGGGACAAAGCCCAAAGGGTCCTGCCAACGCCCACCTCATTATGCCCTTTCAGTGACCACAATCATTGGATATTACTGCGGGTGATTGTTTTTTAATGCATTCAGAGACAGCGGATAACAACCCACACAGACTAATGTTTGTAATTTCTAAATTATATTATACCAATTCAGAGCACACAGGGCAATCAGAAGTTTCTACAAATAATATTGACTTTTTTCCTTTTAAGAATAAACTGTGATAGAAAAGTGTCTTTAATATTTTACAGAAAATCCACAGAAAAACTGCAGTTATTGGGATGTTATAAACCACCTGAACATCATCAAAAACAAAGATATGTACACCCTAGTCCGGCCTGTTAAGAAGCACAACAAGATTACCGACGTATACATCCAAATGGAGATCTTTGGCATTCTAGATGTGGTAAACTTTAATTAAAGTATCACATTTTCTGTCAATGTTTTATTTAAAATGTTATAGATTATATCCTCTGCCAAGGTGGGTAGCCTATGCTTTCATTTTTAACAAGAGACACCAAATACTGGAAAAATGTTGACGCCATAGTTACGCTATAAGCTATAACCCATATTGATCCGAGAGTCAATGCAGCTTTATATTATTAAAGTATTTTCAGGTTATAGGTGGAGTCAGCAATCTGGAAAATGTCTGTGAATATTCCATACTGTGTGTGCGCTGAAAACAAATTCAGCGTTGTTTGGGCATGTTGCGAGCTTTAGTAGGCCCCTTTGTTTACATACCTATTTACAGAGTTTAGGCTGTGTATTGATATCAGATTTTCTTCCCCCAGCGCACACAGTACTGTGGGATTAGGTCAGGTATTTGAGGAGATATTCGCAGATTTTGACAAAAAGGAAATTTGACAACGAGCATTCTCCAGAATCCCTGACTCCACCTTTAATGCAGCTGATTCCTAAATGTCCAACTGATGTAGCACACATAGCTGAAGCTAATCAGGATGCTAAAATAAACAATTTAGAGCACTGTGCACCCTTGTGTAGGTTTGTCCATTTGTGCCCATCAATTGAAAATTATATATCAATAAACATATTTGAATCTGATGTTTGTGAACCTGTTTTTCATATTTAAACCATCCTAGTGCAATATTTTAAGTTTTGCTATGTGTTTGATCAGCAACAGCATTTTAATTGTGCTGCTTTTAACATACTGTATTTATTTGCACATAGAGAGAGATTGACCAGACTTTGGTTATGTACATTTGGGTTTATATGGTAAGTCCTGGGTAGCACATTTTGATCATTCTTACCTGGTCATTTTTAGTGGAAATTGCAATTATATACTTTGTCGTTTCATTCTTTCTTTTTGTCTTCCTGTTTAGAAATGGGACAATGCATACCTTTTTTGGGATTATGATGAATTTTGTGGACTTAAACATGTCTCAGTTCCTACTGGAATGCTGTGGAAACCAGACCTAACTATTGAAGAGATGTAAGTTTGGATGAATATTTCTTTGTTATTTCCATTATTTGGCTGCAGAAGCGCCAGCAGAGCTGATGCGCAAGATCAGTAACAAGATTTCCCTCGAAAAGGCACCTTTAAAGAAACAGGATGTGTTTCAGCCAGAATGTGATTTTTTTTTTAACAATACATCATGAAAACCGTTCCAAGTTCCTAAAATACAAATTTTGAACCTGAATACGAACATAATAAGAAGTCATGTTAAAGCATAAAGCTGTTGTCATAATATGTATATGTTTGTTCTCCTGCAGGATAGAAAAGGATAAGGCGCCTCCGAGTCTTTTTCTTACCATTAATTGGAAAGGTGACATCATATTTAGGAACGAGCAGGTGGTAGCCACCACATGCAAGATGCAAGTTTACAAATTCCCCTTTGACATTCAGACATGCAACGTCTCATTCAGGTCTTCTGTATACTCTGGTAAGACCGCCAGCCATTAATCTAAAATGGGTATGTTTTGTGTATGCACATGTGTACTGTTTTTCACTTTAACAATTGATTGCCACATGAACACACACCAGCATATACCACCACCTACATTCCTTCCTCTGATAAAAAAAAACCTTGCCATTTTATTTTTTTATCTACCAACCCAGATAAGGAATTAGAATTGTATGCCGTCACCGACTCTACAAAGGTCACAGAGTGGGTTCACCAGTCGATGCGGACCCAGTTCGAGTGGCTGTTCATGAACATAACAGTCGATAAAAGAACTGTCAACATTTTTGATTTCAACCAAAGCATGATAGTTTACACCGTAAGTATATCTGGATCTGAAGTACTTGTACTTTGGGTAATTGAGGACAGCTGATAGGCCTACCTGTTTCTTTCAGCAAATATCTAAATAGTTTTTCTATCAACCTGCACTCACTCTTTCGTTTAGTTGCACACCCTTACCAATATCCACACCTTGCAGGGTGGAGGTGAGCTGCAGATTCAGGTGGTAGTTCTCTGTAGGTTCTTTAACATGAGTACTGCCACTTTGTTTTGAAAATGTCATTTGATGCAATGCACGGCAAACATGAATAGAACACCCTGTGTTTGCAACCTTCGTAAAGTTTCCTTTGTCAAAAGTCAAACCACTTGTCCAATTGATATGATTTCACAGATTACCATGAAGAGGCGGTCCGTCCTCTACATCATCAACTTCTTGCTTCCCGTCATGTTTTTCTTGTTAATGGACTTCGCCACTTTCATGATCTCGGACGCCGGGGGCGAGAAGCTCAGCTTTCAGATCACTTTGCTGCTTGCCGTCACAGTGATGCAGCTAATTCTCAATGAAATCTTGCCTTCCTCTTCAGACAGAATTCCACTTATAGGTACAAAGAGCTCAGCATCTTGACTTCATTGGAATGCACTCCAAGCAGGAATACCACATACTGACTCAATGTGTAGTTATTCCACAATAATGATGTTGTCTTTTACATCTAGCGGTCTACTGCATCGGGATATTTTCTTTGATGATGATCAGCCTCATGGAGACTATTTTAGTGATGTATCTGTTGGAGAAAGACAAAAGTCAGAGTGAGGACTGTGGGGAAAAACAAGACAAAGTCAGAACCCGTAACTGTTTAACAGGTGATAATAAGCATATGTTCCACAAACCTCTGGACCTCAGTGTTCTTCAGTTTGCTACTGATCTTTTTCTATTTTAGTGCTATAATGCTGTACATCTTTGGTTATGATTTGAATGTTCACAGGCATATTACAACTTATAATACAAACTCGTATATCATTTTGAAAATGCCACAACCGTATTTGTGTCCAACATATCCTTTCAGATGTGAAGAAATGGACTCGCTGTGGCTATGATGTGTCAACTGGTGAAACTCCATCTGAACTGCGGTCGGTGGCCAAAGAGGTTAGAATTGGGTTGCAATTTAAATGTACGGTTAACCTTATTTAAAAATCCCCCCCAAAAAAGGAAGTATAAAAATGTGTGATATATTTGTATTATTCAGAGTGACAGTGATTATTAATAGTTTTTGGAAATTGGCTATTGTTATTTAATTTTTCAGATAGAAATTTCAGAGATGGACATCTCAAATGTGACAACTAACAACAAATGAACCAATCCCTTTAATTTGCATTATAAGGGACACACAAACCAGGATGTCAAATGTAGAAGCGTGCAATCTTGTACTGTCCATAATCTAATTTATCACCAATCCACTGAACCACTTCTGCAGGGAAGCGGCAGACAACAGATGGAGGAGTCCGTTGCTTTGGAAAAACTATCAGATGATCTGAGAGAAATGGAAAAAACCCTGTCCCTGCTCTTCAAGAAGGAAGAAGGGAAGCCTGGCTACTGGTGTAAAATGGTTGAACAAATTAACAAAGTTTTCTTTATTTGCTATGTCACAGTACTCATTCTGTTTTTAGTGGTTCTCTTTTCACTATGGATCCCTGCTGCAGACAAATAGTGCTAATGAGTAAACACATGAACATTACTCTACTTAATTCGGCATACTAAGCAATTTAATCTATAACACTTTTTGTCAAAATCAGCTTATATCTACTCACCATCCGCTACCTGTCCGTCGTGTTTGAGCGCTAAAAAAAAGTTGGGTTTTTACCAAGCCCAACCACAGCGATTTATACCAGCATCCAATGCGGAAGTGACACAAAGTGCAGTTCCCTGAGTGGCCACTAAGGGCAGGTATCAAAACAGAGCAATTTCTCATTGACTGATGTTAAATAGGCCGTTTTCCCAGCATTATTAAACCTATTCAAGGCCTGGTACAAAAATATATTTTGGTCTGTTTGTTTAAGTCATATCTCCATGACAACAATGAGGGGGGTGATTTTTTTTTTACCAGGCAAATTTTTATTCTATTGGTTAACATTTACGAATACTTAGGGGCGTGGCCTCTTGAGTTACAGCTAGCCGCCTGCTGGCCCTCACTTCGCTTTGGAGGTATACATCAGCTAGATGGGCGTATCTCCCTCCCCCCAACGGCACATCAATGCCCTTTTACGATAAGAGGAAATGAGGCAGAGTAAACATCTGACAAGATGGCGACCCGCATAGGCCAGGACGATTGGATGCAGTTGGAATAACTGAGGTCAGCAGATGCTACATCCATTGTATATACTATCTATCGCTTTTAATCACAGCTATGGTACCGCTAATGACGATCTAAAAAGCCTGGCTCAGAGCCAACAGCTGTTTATGTTTATACTAACCGCGTCCAGAACGTAACAGATTGACGTTTCGGGGAACAGGCCGGGCACTCGCTCTGAGGGTCATATAAACACGTTTAGTATAAACATATAAAAACGTTCGCCAAGCGTTTGCTGGAGATTAGGCCTTTAACCTGGACATTAACATTCAGTGTGTGCAGTTTGTGTTCACATCTGTAGTTCAGCTACATTGTTCTGGACCATTATGTTTGCAATCCATTGAAGTTCTATAGATCATTGTACAGTAGCCCTGAGAGCTAAATTCACTGCAACTGAAGACAACACATACAACAAATAAATTAAAGCCAAGTAAATTAAGAATACATCATCTAAAATTTGACAAGGTGGAGATTGTAGAAAAAAATGCTGCAAACTGAGAATACAAAACCAAATACAGAAAAGTGAAATGCACTGCAAACGAAGATGAAAATGGAAACTATTAAAAACTAAAATGTGATGCTCACGCGCGAACACTGCTTTCATCACAGCATGACTGTTAATTGTTTTTATTTCAGTATTTAGTTGTGTTTTCTGCATTATTTTCTGTATTTATCTTTATTTGTTTGTTTGAGGTTTGACTGCTTTGACTGAATAAATGATTTAGATGTGCTCTCTTCTTGTGTAATGGTGTACAGGCACCCAAGTGAAGAATTAGCACCATCAGTTGTGAATCCCTCGGTATTACTGTTTGCATATTTTACTCACTACTTCACACCTAACATGTATATTCTGTAATAGCCTATGAAACCATACTGGTCTTATTGTAAAGTCCTAGTAATATGCCTTCGATGTGTGATATCCACAATATTCAATGATACACTTTTTTATTTAATTTTGTATTATCTTAAAATTATTTTTCTTTGGAATTGCAATGTAAAGTAGTGCACCTATGTGTAAGTGTTGTTCTTTGCTCATCCATTGTACTAAGCATATAGACTATACTGAATATTTCATGAAGACATCTCAATGTTCTTCTTGGTTTGAGTAATTCAATGTTTTCCTTCATGGGGTTGTTTTACATCTGCATCTAAACTACATTATGTATTCACATGTTGGAATAAAATCCCTGTTATCTGGTGCTGAAAAAGTGCAGCAGATATTGTAATGCTGAAATAAAAAAAGACAATAATTTTATTTTGTTTGTGTGTGTGGCTGATTGAGAAAGTATCTGAATCATAGTCATTGGAATATATATATAGGGGAGAACGGGGTAATTTGTCACATGGGTTGGATGTCACATTCGTTATATCTCGCCACCAGAGCGCGCTAGCTCTGAAATGTTGATATAAAAAAGGTCCAGAATTGGGATAAGAGGTCACATACATAGACTTCCTTGGAGGAAGACAGCTGCATTTCAGGTGAGAGGATGTTTTGTGTTTTTCATGTCAAATTCAAAATATTTTGCTTCTCAGTATTTTTCTTCTAGGCTTTTACACAATGGGTTTATAACAAAACACTTGTTACCCTCAGAAAGTGTGAAGGGTAAACTATAGTTTAGATTGTGGTTAGCAAGCTAATTAGTTGTCAGATGGTTGTTGGCCTTGATGCTAGCAAGAAATTCAAGTTGGGGTTGGTCGTCAAATTTTTTGGGGGGTTGGTTGTCACATGTTATCTCAAGGCTGCAGCCAGAAAAGGAACCCAATAACGAAAGAAATTGTCAAGCTGTATCCTCACTGACACCCCAGAGAAGGAAAGAATAGAGCAGGAAAAGGCAGCTAGCAAGCAAAAGAAAAAAGGGCAACAAAATCAAAACAACCCAGTGCATCCCAAACTAGACCAGCTGCCAAGGCTACAGTAAGTTATGTAGGCCTATTTGTCAACTTGACAATGCAATTAAACATTCAAATTTGGTTCTGCCTCCTTGCCTTCTTTTTAAGATTTTTCCCATTAAGATAACATTGTGACAAACAACCCCATAGTGTGTGACAACCGACCCCTTGATGGGGTTGGTTGTCACAATGTGTCTGAGTGTCTTTGATGGTAAATTACTTCTTCATTACAATAAGTTGGAAAAAAAGAGAGACACACATTTCTAGCCAACACCTTAAGCTTCAATTTAATGTAGGAATGGCTATTGACAGATGTTTTGGTGATGAGCAATTCTCACTAGAGTAAAAAGTGTGCCTACTTACCCCGTTCTCCCCTATAGTTTTACAGTTAAAACATTTAGGCACATTAAACAATGGAAAACTGTTTCAAATGAAGATTCACGACCACTGCAAAATATGTTTGGGGGTAAACTGACTTTTTTATGGAAAATATAGACAAATATTTGCTGTGCAGTTGCACATGGAAGTTACTCAATAAACAAACTGTGACGGTCAAATACATGTTAAAAATTATTGTTACAGTCCCTACCAAATTATCTGCCGTTGACTATAAGGTCTCCAAAGGTGTGTGCTCGCTTGTGTCACTGTACTGCAACTGAATTAAGTTAATTTTAAAAAAAGACTTCAGTTGAGGACTTCAAATCCCAACCTAAAACTCATCTTTTTAACTTATCCTTCGGTAAGTTGATAATTCTTTGTTAAAAAAACCTTGTGTAGCAGATAAGGTGATATGATTGTCACGCCCAACCTCTGAATTCCTTCCAAAACAAGAAAAAAATCCGCCTAGGCTCATGCCCCAGGTGTGTTTTGTCAATGACTCATTTGTGATGAAGATGAATCTTTTCCCATCAATTGTTTTAATTAGGTCAGTGTAATTTACTTTTTGCTTTAAGTATAACGAACAGGCTTGGCAGGAGCCTAAGGAGAAAAACACCCACACATGTGTAACCATGAAGTGTTTTATTAACAGAAAATGTATTGGCATATATTTGAGTTCTACTTAATTTTGAAACTTTTCATGGTTCCAGATTTTCAAAATATGAAACATTTTAACTTTCCCTTAGTAATTATTACATTTAAATGTATCTTTCAGAAAATGGTAGTTTCAGCCTAAAAAAATTAAACAATCAATGAATTAATAGAGAAAATCATCAGCAGAGTCGTTACTTTTTACTACTATAAGACATGAGTAGGCAGCATACACTGCTCAAATGTTAGATGCTGTGATCACGTCTGCTCATTATTATGGTTCAAGTGGTGCCTGGTGCATGAGTGCACATGTTTGATTAAGACATTGGTGGGGACATAAAAGCAGTCTCCAGGCCTCCTCTGAAAAGCTTTTTGCATTGTTTACAGACTTCAGACTAATGTCATGACACAGATTTGATTTAAAAGAGCTGAGAGTTGCAGCAGACCTCAAGTTTTCTGGGAGTTTGTTCCAGATATGCGGTGCGTAAAAACTGAAGGCTGCTTCTCCTTGTTTAGTCCTAACTCTGGGGACTGTAAGTAGACCTGTCCCAGACGATCTAAGGGCTCTGGACGGTTCATAACGGTCAGAAATGTATTTTGGCCCTAACCTATTAAGGGCTTTATAAACCAACATCAATATTTTGAAATCAATTATTTGAATGACAGAAAGCCAGTGTAAAGACCTCAGAACTGGGTTGTTTGGTCCTAATGAGGACTCGAGCAGCAGCGTTCTGAATTAGCTGAAGCTGACTGATTGATTTTTTAGGAAGGCCTGCAAATACACTGTTACAGTAGTCAAGTCTACTAAAGATAAATGCATAGGCAAGATTTTCTAAATTCTGCTGAGACATAAGCCCTTTAATTCTTGATATGTTTTAAGGTGGTAGTAGGCTGACTTAGTAATTGATTTAATGTGTTTTTTGAAATTCAAGTCTGAATCTATGACTACACCAAGATTTCTGGCTTGGTGTGTGGTTTCTAACATAACTGATTTAAGCTGTGTGCTGACTTTTAATTGTTCATCTTTGGCACCAAAGACAATTACCTCAGTTTTGATTTGTTCGATGCACTTACTCAGTGTTTGTATCAGACTATACTCTCCTGGTGGTTATGTACATTTCTGGTTTCGTCTGCATAATTATGGTAACGTAGTTTGTTCTTATTGATAATCTGAGCTAGCTGGAGCATGTATATATTAAACAGAAGGGGCCCAAGAATGGAACCTTGGGGGATCCCGCATGCAATATGTGTTAGCTCAGACGTGAAATTGTATATTGACACATAGTAGTCCATGTTCTTTAAGTAGGATTTAAACCAGTTTAGTACACTTCCAGAAAGTCCAACCCAGTTTGCAAGTCGGTCTAGTAATATGTTGTGGTCAACTGTGTCGAACGCAACATCAAAGCAATTGTTCATTGCTAAGCAGTTATTTAAATGTTGATAAACAGCTTTTTCAACAATTTTGCTTAGAAATGGAAGGTTAGATATGGGCCTATAATTGTTCATTAGGGATGTATCTAGATTGTTCTTTTTAGGAGTGGCTTGATGACTGCTGTTTTTGGAGCCTGTGGGAATACACCTGTGCAAAGGGACATGTTGACAATTTCTCGAACATCTGAGGCCAAACAGTTAAAAACGGTTTTAAAGAAGCCTGTGAGCAGAATGTCAAGGCAACAGGAGGAGGTAGTTCAGGTGTTGTATAATGTCCTCCAGGTTTTTTTAAAAGTGGGAACACATATATTGAACCCGGTTTTTCTGCGGTGACAGCTACACAAGGGATCCGGGGCTTCAGCTGTGTGCCATATTGTGAGACAAGGCCAATACAAAGGACTGTCGGACCACAAGTGGCTGGGGATTTTACCCAACTTTTAATTTTTCTAGGTGGTGTTTAACATGTATGTTAGTTGTATCCTCTAACCTGCCACACAAGCAATTTACTGCTGAAGGAACATGAACAGGCATGACTCTCTTTTCTGGGAAGAGCCACAGGAGGGAGAGCGTGGCGGGGAGGGGTTACATGAGCAGATTGGTAAAAATTACCCTGTAAACCTGTGCATCAACCAGCTCACCCTTTAATGTGATTTCACAGATTACCATGAAGAGGCGCTCTATCCACTATACCGTCAACTTCTTGCTTCCCATCCTGTTCTTCATGTGTCTGGACTTGGCCTCCTTCCTGATCTCAGACACCGGCGGAGAGAAGCTCGGCTTCAAAGTCACAGTGATGCTTTCTGTCACAGTGATGCAGCTGATTCTCATTGACATTCTGCCTTCTTCTTCAGACACGGTTCCTCTAATAGGTAAAAAAGCTCAGCATCTTGCCGAGTTGGACTACCACATACTGACTCAATGTGTAGTTATTCCACAATAATGATGTTGTCTTTGACATTTAGGGGTCTACTGCATCGGGATATTTTCTTTGATGATGCTCAGCCTCCTGAAGACTATTTTAGTGATGTATCTGTTGGAGAAAGACAAAAGTCATAGTGAGGACTGTGGGGACAAACAAGACAAAGTCAGAACCCGTAACTGTTTAACAGGTGAGAATAAGCATATGTTCTACAAACCTCTGGACATTAGTGTTCTTCAGTTTGCAACTGATCTTATTCCATTTTACTGCTTTAATGGTGTACATCTTTGGTTATGATTTCAATGCTCACAGGCATACTGAATATACAAACTGATATAATTATTTGTGTCCAGCATATCCTTTCAGATGTGAAGAAATTGCCTCGCTGTGGCTATGATGTGTCAACTGGAGAAACTCCATCTGAACTGCGGTCGGTGGCCAAAGAGGTTAGAATTGGGTTGCAATTTAGGCGACTGGCTGCCCATAATTTCAACGGCCCATTATTCTAGCGACCGAAGTTGCCCAACAGATTTCCAGCCCTGTGAAGACAGTTTTAAGTTGACATCCATCAGCAATGTCTTTTTACTATATTTTGGATGGTTAGCGCAACCACCTCGCACGTAACCGGCACACTAATTTAGAGGCAGTCAATAAAGTACTATCAAGTTTACACAAAACTGATGAATGTCTGTGAAATATCCAACTTGAGACTAACTTCCCCGCGATGGAAATATATGGAGAACCATTGAGCTGTTGGAATAATGTGTTATCGGACAATGGCAAGACACCTGCACTTTAAAGGGACGGTTAACCATAATTAAAATTTCGAAAATAAAAAGTAGAAAGAAAGTATAAAAAACATGTAATGTATTTGCGTCATTCAGAGGGACAGTGATTCTGTTTTTGTAAGGATAAGGTGCTATTAAATATGTTAGATATAAATCAGAGATGGACATCTCAAATGTGACAACTAACAACAGATGAACCAACCCCTTTAATTTGCATTATAAAGGACAGAAGCTTCTAACCTTATATTTGTCCATAATCTCATTCTTCTGCAGGGAAGCGGCAGAAAACTGATGGAGTATTCTGTTGACTTGGAGAAAGTCTCAGATGAACTGAGAGAGATGGTAAAAGCCCTGTCCCTGCTCCTCAAGAAGGAAGAAGGGAAGCCGGGCTACTGGTGTAAAATGGTTGAAAAAATTAACAAAGTTTTCTTTATTTGCTATGTCACAGTCGCCATTGGGTTTATAGTTGTTGTCTTTTCAATATGGCTCCGTTGATGGAGATGAAAATGGGAACTGTTAAAAACCAAAATGTGATGGTCATGCACGAACACTTCTTACATCACAGCAGGACAAATACAAATACAAAATGTATTGTTTATATTTCTGTATTTAGTTGAGTTTTCTGCATTATTTTCTGTATTTATCTTTTTTTGTTTGTTTGAGGTTTGACTGCTTTGTCTGAATAAAACATTTGGATGTGCTGTCTTCTTCTGTAACGGTGTAAAGGCACCGAAGAAAAGAATTAGCGCCGTCGGTAACTTGAATATTTTACTCACTACTTCACATGTAACAAGTATTTTCTGTAATAGCCTATGAAACCAGACTGGTCGTATTATAAATTCCTAGTAATATGCCTTCGATATGAAATACCCACAATGTTCAATGATTAACTTACACACATAAAATATATATATACAGTATAGTGTATGCAAAAGTATTCATACCCCTTGAACTTTTCCACATTTTGTCACATTACAACCACACACGTACATTTATTTCAAAGGGATTTCATGTGATAGACCAACACAAAGTGGCACATAATTGAAAAGTGGAATAAAAATGAAACATGTTTTTCAATTTATTTTATAAAAAAAATTTAAAAAAAAGTGTGGCGTGCCAAAGTATTCAGCCCCCCTGAGTCAATGGAGAACCACCTACAGCTGCAAGTCTTTTGGGGTATGTCTCTACCAGCTTTGCACATCTAGAGACTGACATGTTAGCCAATTCTTCTTTGCAATATAGCTCAAGCTTCAGATTCACTGTCAGATTGGAAGGAGAGTATACTGTATTTGTGAATAGCAATTTCCAAGTCTTTCCAGAGATTCGCAATTTGATTTAGGTCTGGACTTTGACTGGGCCATTCTGATACATGAATATGCATTGATCTAAACCACAATGTATGTATGGGGTTGTTGTCCTGCTTGAAGGTGAACCTCCACCCCAGTCTCAAGTGTGTTGCAGACTCTAACAGGTTTTCTGCCCTGTATTTGGCTACATCCATCTTCCCATCAACTCTGACGCTTCCCTGTCCCTGCTGCCACCACAATAAAAAAAAGAAATTAAAACCATGTATCATTTTATTTATTCCTTCAAAATTATTTTCTTTGGAATTGCAATGTAAAGTAGTAAACTTATGTGTAAGTGTTGTTCTTTGCTCATCCATTGTACTAAGCATATAGACTATACTGAATATTTCCTGGAAACATCTAAATGTTCTTCTTGGTTTGAGTAATTCAATGTTTTCCTTCATGGGGTTGTTGTACATCTGCATCTAAGCTACATTATGTATTCACATGTTGGAATAAAATTACTATTATCTGGTGCTGAAAAAGTGCAGCAGATAATGTACTGCTGAAATAAACAAAGACAAACACATTTTTGTGTGTGTGTGTGTGTGTGGTTGATTATGAAAAGTATGTGAAACATATGCTATGGCATTCAGAGTGACAAGATTGTTACCAAACTGAATGCTTGCAGTAGATTTTAGACCTATGACTTTATGCACTTTCACCATGATAATCAAAGGTGTTTCTTCTAAAAATCTTCCTATCTTGTTGAACATCTGTATCGTTGATATTTTTTTGTTCAGTGAAACATTAGAAACATTTATAAGATATGATGTGACCTGGTTCATAGAGAGATTATTTTGGGAGAAGCAGCTTAGAAACATATGTCATAGTACTGTACAAGTGTCAAAAAATGCATCCAGTCATTAATTCCCTTTTTTACCCTGCATTTCACTAACCTCTCTGTCATTCCGGATTTCTTTTTTTTAGTAACTACTACATAGTTTAAAAAGAAACTGCTACATAGTTATGCATTGCCTACCAACTACATAAGTTAAACAAGTATAGTAACTACTACATAGTTATGCTTTACCTACTACAAAGGTTTGTATTTATGTATCTTTTTTAGTACAACATAGTTATGCATAGTTATGCAACTACTACATAAGTGTTTTTTATATAAAAAAGAATAATACATTTTGCTAAAGTAAGGGCATGAATGCTCAACTTTTACTTATAGTGAAGTATTTACACAGTGTTTTATTATTACATTTATCTGGGTATCTGAACAGTCCCTGTTCTGGCTACAGTGCTACAGTGTAGCCTAAAATGGAGATTTATTTTAATAGTGCTCTGTCTCCTCCGGTACTGAAGGGGACGCTGCTCTCTTCAACAGCCTCGCGCTGTGCTTCAGTCAGTGACGTGGATTTTCATTGAGGCAGTCACTTCTACCAAAATCACAGACTAACAACGTCTCAGAAGCCTTTTTACTCTAACTTTATACACATTTATAAGTCGGACTAGTCGTCTTCTCTGCCTCTTTTGTCACAGTTGAACGAAGCGTTCACAACAGGTGAGTAAAACATGTCAAACGTCACCGTTATAGGCGAGTTCCTGCTCTCTGCTGCTCTAAAGACAAATTCAAAACTGTTCAGATTGGTTCAAAATCTCATTATTTCGCACGTGTGTTTTCCCCTCAGATTCCAGAATGAGTAAAAACAGCAAAGTGTTGAACCTGAAGGATAAAATCAGCGGTAGAGAAGCGGACCTGAGCCTGTGTAACCTCACTGAGGTGCCTGTCAGAGAGCTAGTAAGTTACTGACGATGTGAAAATATTATCAAATTTATTCGTTCACTGCCCTAAATTAATAATGGAACCTCAAATAACATGTCATGCTGTGCTCACATGTGTCTTGGTTAAAATGCATATTTAATGTATGTACTATGCTATTTATCCCAAACAGGCTTTATACACCAAAGCTACTTTTGTGGACTTGTCCTGCAACAACATCACCTTTCTCCCTGTGAGTACAAACACAATGATGTTGCACTTCAACACAACATTTCACCTCTTAAATGTCTGCTGGTTCCCAACCTTTGTGACCCCAGCGTCTAGTGACCCCCTCACCAACTGTTACGGCCTTTGTGTGGATTCATGACTTAGCAGTTCAAACATTGAGTGGTTTTCTTATTATTTTCTTATTTTGAATGACTTCAGTAGCCCTAATTTTTATCTCTAGGCCCTAGGTTGAAAACCACTGCCTTAAATCTTATAATATCTGGGTTTTAATTGTGTAGCTTTTAAGAATAAATTCACCTGCGACCACACGCAATTATGGAATTCAATTTTAATGGGTTTGACTTTAGGTGAGGCAAGTTTATTCATAAAGCACAATTCAAACAAGAGGCAATTCAAAGTGCTTTACAGGGGCACTTTCTTCTTTTTTTGTGCATCATTGAAGAGGGATTTGTCCTCTGTTATTCTGAAGTTTCCCTCACGTTTTTTCTTGATAAACTCTTCTTTAGTGGCAATTTCCTTATCTGAATCAAGAGACTGGATTGTAATATTTAAAGGAAAGTCATAAAGGATACACAGTGATGCTGATATTCTGTATTTCTTACCCCTCTGCCTGTCACTGAGCTGTCGAACCATAAACTTAACCTGCAGTTTTTCCAACTTTGTGACTGTATAAATATATATATACATTTTGTTTCTTTCATGTAGCCAGAGTTCTGCAACCTGATTCACCTGGTGAAGGTGGATCTGAGTAAGAACCAGCTCACCTGTCTGCCGGACGAGCTGGGGAACCTGACCAGCCTTCAACACCTGGACCTTTACAACAACAAGCTGAGTGTGCTGCCCGTCAGCTTCTCGCAGCTCAGGGTGGGTGTAGCACACAGACACACACACTGTTTGGCTCATGGTTAAAATCGTATGCTAGTTTTAATTGTTAATTAGTAGTTTGAAAAAAAATGCAGGCTGCTATAGCTGTAGTTTCACACTTAACCTACAGACAAGAAAGTGGTAATCATCAAACTATCAACAAGAAAGCCAATACCCAAAAAATTTGAACAATTTATTCTAAATTGTGAAAACCCTGCGATATATTTGGACTAAAGCTAACCGTCATAAATCTATTCATACATAATGTTAATATATATAATATAATGTAGGTGTATATAATGTCATTTTACTCAGTCTGAGTGTGTGTGTGTGTGTGTGTTTGCTTTCAGAGCCTGAAGTGGTTGGATCTGAAGGACAACCCGCTGGAGGTGGAGCTGGCCAAGGCAGCAGGAGACTGTCTGGATGAGAAGCAGTGCAAACTGTGTGCCACCAAGGTGAGAGAGAGAAATATGATTAAGAGAAAGAGTTAAATTAGGAAGTTTACAGTATAAAAACTAAGTTCATTCTCTTCCAGGTTCTGCAGCACATGAGAGTTCTTCAGGATGAGGTTGACCGTGAACAGGAAAAACGCCTTTTGAAGGAAAAAGGTGGGTGTCGGGAAATCTTTTTATTTGAACTTCAAAATACATTAAGGAGACATCTTTTGATGGAGTTGATCAACTGCATTTTACCTCAACACTTGGTACAGTACCGACCAAAATCTATCAGTGGATTCAAGTAAAGAAGAAATGTCAAGAAATGAAAAAAGGAAAAATGTATTGGCAAAATGTACTTACAGTATCAAAAGTAAAAGTGTGTTCCACAAAAAAAAGTGGCCCC
Organism: Ammodytes marinus; assembly: GCF_949987685.1. NCBI lineage: Eukaryota > Metazoa > Chordata > Actinopteri > Uranoscopiformes > Ammodytidae > Ammodytes > Ammodytes marinus. The sequence continues at coordinate 5,957,085 of NC_137224.1, read as the reverse complement.
AGTGAATGATATATTGCAATTTGACACAATTAATTTGTGAATATCGTACCTATGCATGATTAATTGGATAGGAAGAAAAAATAAATTTCTTTTATTAAATTTGACGTAAACACAACCTAATATCAACTCAGAATCTCATCATTGTGCATTCATTTCTTGGTTAGCTTGGTAGTTTTACTTGCAGAAGTAAATCAAACCTCCTGAAATGCAGTTTTATTAATGCGTTAACACAGTTTTTATATTTCCCCCCTCAATCAGAGCTAGAAAAGAAGAAAGAGGCGAAACAGCGGGAGCGGGAGGCCAAAGAGAAAGAGGCTCGTAAGAAGGAGAAGGCAGAGGAGAAGGAGAAGAGGAGGAGAGAGTACAACTCCCAGATGGCCGTTGCCGCCAATCGGGAAAAACAGATGAAGAAGAACGAGGAGAGGAAGAAAAAGAACGGACAGGCTGCAGGTTTGGATGATGACTACCTCAGTCCATGATCAGCTTTTATGAGATTGTTCAATGCAGACTTGAGCATTTTCTTTAACAGCAGGAACAACTTCAGACACAGCCCTTTTTGAAGGGAAGATATTGGAGAAGAGATGTGTGCCATGTTTATATTGATGAACTCACACTTTATCGATATTAACACAAGTCTGCAGGGTTGAAAAATTCCCAAATTTTTAGCCCCATGGATGACATATCCATTTATAGTAAGGTTCAGATAATGTCCAACACTAAAATATTGACTTAAAGAATAGTGGATCAGACTGATGTAGTCCAGGAGGATTTAGTGTCTGGTATTTGTTAAACAAATCAAACATGGGAAACAAACTATAAAAAAAAGATTAAAACAATTTAAGCAGAGTGATATTTTTTTGTATGTCATGCACTTCTTGTATGTGGCAGCTGAGCTCAGTTGGATTGTTGTCCTCAGTCCCCATAGCTAATATCTGTACTTTATTAACGCATTTGATTCTTTGGTAGAGTGCCAAACAGGCAGTTTTTAGTGTTTTCCTGATGTCAGCCTCTCTCTCTCTCTCTCTCTCTCTCTTCATCTCAGCAGATAAAAAGGCTGCGATGGAATCGGCTCCTAAACCTGGCCGCTCTCTGATTGGCCTGCTGTTTAAGCTCCTCCTCCTGCTGCTTCTGGGATTGGCCGGAGTGGCCGCCGCCTGTCACCTGACCGACCTGCAGAAAGAAGCCATGTGCGTGCCTGTCAACGTCGCCGTGGACTACGGCCTGTCCTGGGCCAGAGAGCAGCAGGGCGTGCTCCGACAGCTGCTGCAAAATCTGTCCGCGGCAGCGAAGGAGTTTGTAGAATCCCAACACGCGTCCAAGAACTAAACTATCCTCCTGCCTCCATCCGGTTTTCCAGAGCTGCAGGTTTTTCCACTCCCACCTGTGAATCCTGGGATTTTTTTGTTTTATATGCTGATGTCATGAATCTCATTAAGACGGGCAGCCCTTGCATCCCCCTCACCCCGTTTGTGGTGCTGGGGGGGGGGGCGGGGGAGATAGCCGGAGGGGGATGGACATATGTGTTAAAAATCATCTTAAATTCCTATGGAATTGTTGTCGCTCTTGTACCCTCTTTGTACTACAGCCTGTTTAAAAAAAAACTCATAGTCTTAAATGTCTCCCTACCGCCGCTGACCATGTTCTGCACTTTGACTCAAAGCTGCTTTGTGTTTTCGGAGCGTGGGTTATGTTTAAGAGATGCAATGTCAGGTGACCCCTGTCTGTGCTGCACTGGAGAGTCCAGTCACATGTGAACTGCCAGTCTGAGTTGTGCATGAGCCAGAGTTTAGACGTGGCGGTCTGAGCTTGTGCAGTGAAGGCCCTGTGTGAATGTACAGCTGTCTTTATCTTCCTACGTCGGTCAACCCAGCTAAATTTCACAGTTTATAGACACACGATGCAAACCACAGCCCAACTAAGACATGAGCAGATTTTTTTTCATTTTCACAGATTTCATGCGCATGTGTCAGAACTGTACAGAAAATGCCAAAGATATGTTTGAGGTGATTTAGAAATAGTTGTCATTACATAGTTTGTCCACCAGAGATCAAAATGTCTCACTCAGTTCTCTGTATAGAACTGTAACCTTTTTTTCTTCTTCTGTTCATCGACTTATCGATTAATTTCCTACTCATTTCAACTTTAATTTATGTTTTAAAAAACAAATATCGTCAGATCTTTTTAAAATTCTGAAATGTTGACATCTGTTTTGGCCTTAAAAAACCTATATCAGCCTGGCTCTAATGTTCACCCTTCCCAGCTCATAAACTGTATGAAAAAAAAAACTGTACAGATCATTTTGCATTTATTGTCCTTTTTGCTACAAATCCTGCATCGCGAATATCCATTCTACAAATCCTGCTGTTGTCTTTTGGACCTTTGCATATATTTGACTTACTTTCCCTGCACTCACTGCTTTACATTCATTTCCATACAGTCTGTAAATGGATTATTAGTCTTTTAAAAAAGAACATTTGAAAGATGTGGTTAACACATTTCAATTTAAATGACTTACCACACAAAAACAAAGACACTTTAAACAGAAATAATCCCAGACTGTGATATGTGATGGATTATTCAAGATACCAAATTTAAAATGCTTGCCAACTGATATTTAATGATAATGCAAAGAGAACATGGAAAGCAGTGGGTGCAGAGAAGATGTTTAAAGTTCACTCCGGTTCAGAATCTCTGAAGTCATCCAGTGAATAAGGACAAAGTGTTGATTTTGAATTTGATGCCTTTCATCTTCGAATACGTCAAGAAACGAAAGGCGACTGGAAGATGAATTCACTGTTGCTTCAGTTTAAGTGGTAACTTGAAATGAAAATTGCTTTCATTTGTCAGGGCGTCTTCATGCACAAAAAATAAATAAATACTTGCCTTTGCTACTGGGTTTCTTGTACAGCTTTGTCCATGCTCAAATGTCAGTGTCAATAAATGCCTATGCATTGCAAAAAAATACGAGTGTTTTTTTGATGAATTGACACTGATTGTATTCTTGTGCAAATAAGAGTAATACGAGTGTTTTATTTATTTTTAACAGGAGAACAACGGTGAATTTAGCTTTTCAGTTATCAGATAAACATATCAACATAAAAAGTACAATATTTCCCTCTGACGTGAAGATGGAAACGTAGAATATCAATTTAAATACTCCAAAAATAAAAAAAACTCTCAAGACTGTACTTTGATTCAGTTCCACCTCTGCAGCGATAATAGATCATCTGGTATCAGAGACCAGAGTCAACGACGTGTGTGTGTGTTCAGTTTGGAGTCTCAGATTTCCCCTTGTGTGTGTGAGCAGTGATCTCCTTTACATCTGAAAGTCTTGTGTGAGTCCTCAGCCCGGCTCCTCACTGTGAAACTGTTCCCTGCCTGTCTCTACAGCTCTGCCTGTATTCTCTCTCCTTCATGTCCCCCACATCCCCCTGCAGCCGCGCCCGGGCCGACTCGTCCACCGCCATCTCCAGGGTTACCTCTTTGAACACCTTACACACAGACTCCTGCAACACACACCAGGATCATGGTTAAACTCACTTTCATATCAAATGGTAAATGAACTTTACTTATATACCGCTTTTTTTAGTTGTACTTGACAACTCAAAGTGCCTTAAACTGCAGTCGCATAATCCTAAATGGCCTCATCACACATGTTGAGATTATGTTTTATCCTATTCTTACCTCCTGGAAGTGCAGTTTCTTGAACATGGCGATGCTGACTTCGTTGTCCAACCCGATTTTCGCTTGGAACTTTTTCACCCCGAGTTTGGTGGCTCCTAGTGGAAGACGACACAGTGATCACTACCACAGACAAAGAACTATTAACAAATCGTAACCATAGTCTACTAAACAGTGGTGGTTTCAGCTCTAAGGCGAGACACTGAATGGAAGATTTTTTTAACTTATAGATATCATCATGAAACTTTTCCAGAAATGGTTTGACTCTAAACAGCGGCTTTAACCGTCTGTCTCCCTCCTTTAAGTAGCAGCACGTTTGGTCTATTTGCACTGTGCTCACCGTAGCACATCATCATGCGTGTCACCTCTTTCCCGATGCCCTTGCCTCTGTGACTTGGCTCTGTTAAAAAAAAAAAAGGAAATTAGAAATTAGAAATTCAACTAATGGAACATAGTATTGAAATACAGAGAGTAAAATGTGGGTGAAATGGTTAACGTGAAAAACCCAAAGCGCAGGTGGATTGTATTTGTAGATGTTTTCTTTTGGATCTTTTTGGGCGTCACCTGCTATCATGACCTCCAGCTCGGCCAGAGAGAGGTCCGTGGGGTCAGTCAGGAAGATGTTGACGTCTCCCACCATGCACTGCTCCTCCTCCACACTGGGATCCGCCCAACGCTGCTTATCCAAGATGATGAACGTGCACTCTGGAAAGACAAAATTAAAAATACTTTTCTCAGTAAATAAAGGTTGAATATGATACAAGCAAACATCTGAACCACGAAGGCCTGTACGTGTTGACAATAGTCATGTTATACAGGCAGCAAAGCTTTCAAAGGATTTCTGCTTATAAATGCTGGCTGAAATGTAGCAATGAAAGCAGTTCTTTAGAGCATTTTTAAAGTGCAAAATCCCTTACTGTCATTATCTTCCCTCCAGCTCCTTTGCATGTCATACTCCTGTTCCAGGGTCAGAGGCTCGGAAGCGGTCAGCTGCTGCAGCTCGGGAGACTTCATCCACTCATGATACCTGGAAACACAGGCGGTTAAAAGACAGAGGAAAGAGCTGACGTTGGTTTCTGTTTGCCGGTTAAAAAGAATGTACAAAGATTTCATAAAAAGAGCTATAACATTTTATGAAAATATTGTTTGACATTTGTTAAAGCAAAAAAAAAGAGGTGAATTTATTGTTTATCTTGAAAAGGACAAACATGAATGAAAAACGTTGCAACTGCATAACATAAGTGCAATCTGTATCAATTTACAACTGTCTGACTTGCATTTAGACTATCTAAAAGCACATTGAAGACTGGCTCAGTGTTTCACCGTGGATATATTACAGTTCATGACACACTAGCAACGTTTTGTTCATGCCTACATGCCCGATGCATTAAAAATGTATGAAAAATTATATTCAATTGGTTTTAAGAGGCACACTTATTTCAATTGCTTATTTAACCTCATTTACTCATTTAGCAATAATAATAATAAACAGCTAGGATCATTCAACATCAGTAAGGGAACTTAGAAATAATCAGAAAGAAAAACAAAACAGAAGAAATGAATGAATGAATGAATGAATACATTTTACAGACAGAGGATGACAGTGACTATCAGCTTTACCTGGGCACGTGCTCTGCATTGTAAGGCACCAACACGACTCTATGTCCCTCCAGCAGAGTGTTCTCATTGATCTTCATGATGTTAAAATTTGATATATTCCACCGATGTGACAGAATATTCACTTTTAACACAGCTTCACGTGTACGTTCATAATGTCAACACACAGCCGCTTCCTGTTTAACACTCGGTGGTTCGAACTGCGGCTGCGCAAAGAGACAGAGCCGAGAGTCGCCCCCAACTGGACAACATCAGTAAGTAGTAGGCCTACTGAAGAGCTTTAACTGAATTATTGAAACAAATATATGAATGGAAATTCACATTAATATGTAGGAAAAGAAACATCAAATATTTGATATTTTTAAGGAAAGATATTAATTCGAATGTTATGTTGTAAGGTCATTTATATGAATTAGGCTACTACTGCAGCACTGAAATTCCCCTTTGGTAATAAATAAAGTACTGAACTAGCTTAGATAATTCCACCTTTTCAAACCTATATTCCTAGTAACATTTTTACTCATATTTGTATGATATAGTGAAATGCTGAAAAAAGTGCAAAATGATCAAGGGTATCAATGAAGACAAACAGTCGCATTAATGATTGAGAGAGGAGTTGTATTCCCATGTGTAAATATAATTATTTTGGCTCTGAATAGGGAAATAAGAAAGAAAGCTTGTGAGCCATAGATCTAGATGATGATGATGATCTAGATGTTTTTATTATTTCATACTTTGTGTGTTTATATACAACGCGTGTGTGTGTGAATGTGATTAGGGCGTTAGGAGACCCTGCCCAGTCCGTGCCACAGTTTAATGGGCTCCTGTGGTGTGTTGACCATGTCCATCCAGTGCTGCAGTTGCGGGCCCCTGGCGTACATGAAGGGTCCCAACACCAGCACCCCTAGCACGGCCGGATGCTCTGAGGGACAAATGAACACAGAGCGTTATCTTTACTCTGGAGCTGAAAAACTTATACCGAAGTTTATATTGTCGTCGTTTTTGCTGACATGTGAAATCATTGTTCACCTGAGCGGGCATGGTTGGGCTGCTGCAGCTCAAATCTTAGACAGGCCTCATCTAGGTGCTGGGGCCGGAGCTTAAAGGTCATCCTGTGGTTGAAGTAAGGGTCGTTTTCATCTTTCACCACACTGCTGTGCTTGATCTTCACCACCTGAGTGTGTATCCGTAAGCTCACCTGGACACTCACACCTGGGGTAAAGACAGAGGCTGTATTACCGATGCTTACAAAGTTAGGAGGTCAGACTTATTATGTTTTCATTCCTGTGAAAATGTCCCTGTTCAAAAGTCCTTTCCCACGACCGGACACTGGCAGATCTCTTACCTGTGTCAGTGAGCAGCTGTAGACCGCGGGCCCTCAGCACCACCACAGAGAGGCGCTGCAGAGCTGGACTGTAGCTCAGAGAAATCTTCACATCACCCAGCTCGGAACACTGAGAGATGATGAAAGATGAATGGATGATTTGCAATCTTCATGATCACCTTTGTGCACATGCAAACTGTGTGTCTATTTGAGTGAGTGTGTGTGTGTGTGTGTGTGTGTGTGTGTGTGTGTGTGTGTGTGTGTGTGTGTGTGTGTGTGTGTGTGTGTGTGTGTGTGTGTGTGTGTGTGTGTGTGTGTGTGTACCTGTGTGTGGTCCTCCGTCTCCAGGTCCCTCCATAGCACCCTGCCTGCCTGACCGAGCTCCCCCTCCAGAGGAAACAGCACCCTGCCCACCGCTTGGCGTCTGCCGTCCTGCTCTACACTCAGCACACACACGCTTAGTGTGCTCTGAGACACACACACTACTGACACCTGTGGAGGCAAGATACAGAGGGGTGTGTGAGACATTAACCTAAGTACTTTGCCAGTAGTTGACTCTGACTCTAAGATGGCATATATAATTTTTTCGGATGGTCCGTCCGTATGTCCAGGCCATTCTTGTGAACTAAATATCTCATAAACGCTTTGAGGGATTTTCTTACTAACTTCTTTCTAACTCAAGGATGAACTGATTGGATTTTGGAAGTTATAGGTCAAAGGACAAGGTCACTGTGACCTCATGACACATGAATACAATATCTCAGGAATGCTTTTAGGGAATTTTTTATCAAAATTCGGCACAAACTCACACTTGGACTCGAGAATAAACTGGTTACATTATGTAGATCAAAGGTCAAGGCTACTTTGAACTCAAATCTTCAGAGGCCGCAGTGACCTTGTACCATTTTGTAGCTTCTTAGGAGCTATATCTTCTTTAAAGCATTGCCTACCACCACTGTACTCTAACAGTTCGGCAGAGATGAAAAAGTCCTGTAAACTTTTGCGTGTCCTCGCCTGGAAAACAAAGCAGTCGTTGAACTCCGGGTCGGGCCCCGTGCCCCGGGCCTTGGCCTGGCGAGGTCGCCGGTCGTCGGGGAGAAGCCGGAGCTCCACCAACGTGGCGTTGCCATGGAATCGTGGAGGGAGGTTGCCAAGGCGGAGCAAGGAGACCGCCAGCTGCTCACTGCCGGGTCGATACTCCACAGAGAAGCAGAGGCGTGTGGACATGCCCGGTGGAGGGGCCACCACCTCATTCAGAGCGGGGACAGAGTACAGACCGGACAGCACCGTCCCCACTGGGTACCATCCTGATGGAGACACGGGGTACTGTATGTGAGAACTGAGCTTAAACTTATTGTTATACCTTTAATATTCCTGTGTCGGTTCCAGATTGAAATGTATCAACAACTATTAAAAGGAGTGCCATATGTCTTTGCATAAACATTAATGCTCAGATAAATCTTAATGACTCTGATGCTCCTCTGACTTTTCCTATGTTGCCAACTATTGGGTGTTATCCCATGGAAATGTGTTCATTCAAAGTAGATTTATGACTCAAAAGTCATTTTTTAAACAATGAATGTCAATGATGTATAACATACTTTTTGTCAAAAAGAACTCTCTTTATAGGCCACATTAGCATTAGTATTATCCTTAAATTTAAGATTCAAGAGACTTTATTTCACTGTGCAAATTCAAAGGGACAATAACCCCCATGACATTATGTCAATTAAAGTCATTAATGACCTACTGCTTACTGAGAGTGAGCCCCGATGGTCTAGTATGTCCCTCCGGACCTCCATCCTCATCTCCTCCTCTATTTTCTCCTCCTCATTTTCCAGATCGTCGTGTCTTTGTGTCATGAAGCGTGGAGGTAAAGTGAACGGGATCTCACCCGGCCTTTCAAACACACACGGAAAAATGTTATTAACTGTGCTGCATTATAAATGTATTGATTTAAAGTTGATAGTGATCGCTCTCTTAAAATCAAGACTGCTGATTCCTGGCTATTCTTGTTCGTTGTTATATCTGTCTTTATGTATAGCACATTGTGTTTAGTGTTTACCATTGAGGCTGCAATGTGCTACATAACTAAAGCTTACTTTGCCTCTTTCAGCCAGGACTGAATTCAAGTCATTAGTTATTTTTAGGTATTTGGAAGCAGTAATGATTTTTCCAATTAAAGAAATCAAATTCTTTTAAAGATAGAAGATCTATCATGATAGTTTTAGTGGTTTATGATGCTGAAAATAAAACATATCCACCCTTTTACCTCGTCTCACTTTTTGTACACCCCATTACAAAAATGGCAAAATACTTAAAAAAAATGTTTTGTTTCTTCAGTTCTGACACGAAAAATATGTCTGTTAATTTGTACCACATGTATACACAATGTAGGACCGCGGGCATGTTTTCATGGTACTAACTTGATCCAGGATCCCTGAGACACCAGGATCACCGGAGCAGAGCATGCTGGCACTGCAGGCGCCGTGGAGAGCAGCTCCTCGTATTGACTCACACTCTTCTTCTTTCTTCGCACATAGCACACTGTTAAACCCAGCAGCAGCAGCAACAGAAGGCCCACACACACACCAACGGCTGGCAGCAACACCTGGTCTGAACAAACAAACATATTAACAATGAAAATAATAGCTTGTGGTGCCCATTGGATCTAAAGCAGATTGGATCTTACCTGCCATTTTTTTCCCCAGTGAACTTGTTATTGTGAGCAGAGAGAGAGAGAGTTTGACTCAGCTGGCCCATTCTCACCATTTCATGCTGTTATCTGGCGGCGCTCAGACCTCTTTAAAGGAACAGACCGCTGATTTTGGATGCTTTGTCCCCTCCAAAACGTACATATACTCTGCATATAGTATAGAATATAATTTGCAAACCATGATGTTGTGTTTAATGGCGCGACGTCAGGGCATCTCAGCCTCTGCAGTATTGCCTTCAACCATGTTTTTTATTCTCAAGTCTAAAGTGTCTCTCTATGAAAGTGCCATACTAAGTTGCTGCAGTACCTCCTTAAGGAACACAATCTTTTTATCCTGGCAAACTTGTGAAACTTTGAGTTGTGTAATCTAAAAGTAGTTTACTCTTTGGTTTCTGACCTCTGACCTGATTTCAATTTACAAATAATACACATGTAATATGGCTGCCCTGACAACTGATGGGATTTGAACTCAGAATCAGAATGCACTTTAGCCTCTCATCCCCCCTCGTATCTACACATGCACACAGTCAGTCTTTTAAGAGATTGGCCAAGCAACTAATGAGATGAGAGCTAATCCTCAGAGCTAAAGCTAGGGTAATGGCTCTCCCTCTTTCTCTCTCTGGGTCATACACATGCAAACACACACACACACACACACACACACACACACACACACACACACAAACACAAGTTACGACACACGCAGTCATAAAGAGAAACCCTGATGCCAAATTCACGTAAGGTCAAGTTATGAGAGAAGAAGACAAGTCACAGCAGAGGAGTGTCTGTTTGAGGCTGCGGTGTGATTTTCTTAAGGAAAGGGTTAGAACTACCTGCTCATAAGGTGAGCACTTAAAAGGTAAGTCATTATTTTTCTCTCTCATATCTGATATCACAGTGTATTTTTGTATTTTGAAATAACTTTAGGTTTATTCTTCAACTTCAAAGACATTGTAAGGTATTCTGAGTGTCTGCAGCTTAATTGTGGTCAAAAAATTAATCGGTCAGTTTGTGATAGAGGAGGATTCGACCGTTTAGTTTCATTTGAAGTCCAAGATTAATGCATTTTTTTTGTGCCACTAAAGCGTTGATTTTCATCCAGTGATGGACTGAAAAACCAGCAGAATCTGCCTTTTAAAGGCATTAAAACACGGACTAATTAAATCAGGCACAACATGCTAACTAACTCTGCATGAAGATCAGATAAAATGTTGTAATTGTAACTTCTTCTAACCTCTAACCTCTAATCTCTGTCTCCGTCCTTGATCCCATTTGCCGCTTTGTCTGCTGTCAATCAAAGGCCAAATGCTCTCTTAAACTGTCGCCATTAATCTACAGTACATTTTGTCTCAATAAGGAAATGATCTGGATTGTGTAATCCCATTAGGCTAATCTGGCCTGCAATTGTGTGGGCATATGTTTGTGCTCTGACCGACTGTGTGGAGGGACTATTATAAAGATGGAAAAGATTAAAAGAATAGTGAGCAGATTCGTGTTCTTGTAGAGTTAGATAAGAAGAGCGATACCACTTGCAGCAGCCGGTTAACTCAGCATGGTATAACGGGACGGGGGATAAAGGCTTGTTTGTAAAAAGGTAACAAAATCCCCTACCTGCATCTTTAAAGCTCAACAATTAACATGTTATATATTGTGGAATGGTACGTTTAAAAACTAATATTACAGTGTTTTTATAATAGCAATGTATCGAATTACAATGTGAAGAGTCAAGAGTCGCCCTTAGAGATAATTGTAATGATAAGTATAACCCGAATCTGTAGCTCCCCTTGGCTTTACAGAGCTTTGTAGAGAATTTCAGCTCAAATCCTCTGAGGGGGGTGCTCTTGGTGTAGTGGTTAGTTTGCCATATAAACTTAAAAGGTGATGATGATATTTCCATTTTGTGTGCACAGCTTGTTTCTACTGCCCCCTAGTGGCCCAAAAACTCAGTTTTGCGAATGGGAGCGATTAAATACTCAAAAACGTGTCTTTCTTTTCAGGTTGGTGTTGTTGCCATGGCGAGGCGCGGGCGCCCTGCTTCTGAGAGCTACCAGCCCGTCAGTTACTCAGGCAGTCAGTCTCTCTCCTGTTCCAGTGACGCTGGGATGGTGGGACTGGAGGACGAGGACGAGCAGGCTCCCATCTTCTCCCTCTCTAAGAGCTCCATGGACGTCATGATGACGGGGCCGCTGCACAAGCGGGACCCGGCCTGGACCAGGATGGACCTGAAACGCAGCTCCAGCACCAACACGCACTCTGAGCCGAACGCCGCGTTGCTCCAGCACCAGCGACCTCACCTGTGGCAGCGCATCCACAGCACTAACAGCCAGCAGAGCGCGGGCGTGCCGAGCCCCCCGGCCTTCAGCGAGCGCCTGATCGCCATGCAGCGCTGGAGCGAGTGCAGCGGCAGCACCATCAGCCGCAGCAGCACTCCAGAGACAATTATATGGAGAGATGGGACCTCAAGCCCCTCGAGTCTAACCAAGGAAACCCCTTGCTCTGCACTGCCGGACTCCCCCATGTCCAGGCCAACCTCTCCATCAACCTCACACTCTTCCTTCAACTCTCCCCTGCAGACACCAGATCAGACCAGATCTCTGCAAGATTTTTTAAATTCGGAATTAGCACAAAGCACAGATCAACAGGAAGACCCTCCTGTGTTCTCGCCCACACATTCTCCACTACAGTCACCCCTGCAGCCTGGCAACTCCTCACCTTTAACGTCCAGCTCCTCCACTCTCACAGCCCTGCCAACGGGCACAGAGGACGAGGGTTTCCTGGAAAACAACTTGCATTGTTTCACATTCCCTACCCCGATCATATCATCTGTTAGCCTAGCGGATGGAGCTGTGTCATCAGATCCTGAATGCCTTGTTGAAAACATAGAAAAAGATCTACACAGCCCAGAAGTCACACAGTTATTGGGGGGTGAAGTAGACAGAAGCCCAGTAGAAATGCTGAGCAAACTGGCATGTAATTCTTCAAGAGGAGGGCAGGAATCGGTAAGAGGCTATTCAGTTTGCCATGAGCTACCATGGGACAGCCGAGTTTGGAGGACACCGTTGGTTTGTTCCTTGAGCGACTCCCAATTGGTCGACTCTTGCAGATGCAGTATGAGCACCAGAGTCGACTTCATCAAGGCTCCACAATGTGAGGAAGGTACAATGACGTCGCAACCGCAACTGGTAGACGCAGCGGTGCAGACGGTCACTCCAATCGGCTCCTTGTGGGGCCTCTTCAGGAACAATTCCCCTTACAACACGGGCTCCCACTCCTTCTTGGGCTCGCCGCCTGGCTCGAGACTGAACCTGAAGTCCTCGATCGGGTCCCACTCCAATCTGGTGTCCCCGTCATCCAGCATGTTCCCGGTGAGCAGCGGAGAGGACGAGGAGACACCAGGTGAAGACCTGGAATGGGGCGTTTTGCACGATCCGGAGAGGAGAAGGTCGTGTCTGAAGAGCCACGGGGAGAAACACCAGCAGGGCAGGAGGAGCAGCATGAAGCAAGTTCAGTGGGACAAAGACGGCATGACGTGGGACATTCACGGAGCGTCCATGGACTCCCAGGTGCTGAGCATAGCCATAAGGAAGCAGTTGGAGCTCCAGAACAGCCCAAAACCTCAGAAAAAACATTCCTCAAGCAAGAAGAAAGCACCAAAACCTCCTCTTTTAACCAACGTGGTCAAGGCCTTGGCCCCAGAACTCAATCCGCCTGTGATGATTATTACGTCGACTTGTACCGTGGAGGGTGAGACTAAAGAGAAAGTAGATGGGGACAGATTGACGGAGGTGGGCGGGGAAGGGAGAGGCAAAATGGAAGAAACGGTAGAAGTTCCTCGTAAACTAAGCAGAGCAGAGGGAGGCTATGTAAAGGAAATAGAGGAAGAAGTGTACAGAAGGGACGCCGGCAGCCAACCTATGTCGCCCGCTCGTGGGAGTGTTCAGATCCGCAAGAAGAGTGTGATCAGGTCACTGAAGAGGCCTGGGTGGTGTGGGAGCTCCAGAACTGTAGATGATTGATCCCAGAGACTAATGTAATGGCTTTGATTAGCACATTGATTATAAATAGCTGCTGATCAAGTCCTCAGTTTTTGCAAAAACGCACTAAAATAAACTCAAGAAGCTGGGAGCAGTTCTCACATTAATGTGGTTTATCCTGCTGTGGTCTAGACTTTTTCATTGGTCATTTGGTGATACAGTGTTAGAAAATGTTTTCTTCCATTTATTAGATGTTGAGCAAATGAACTTATCTTTGTGCTGTTCCCCTCATTTGAATTGTTTCAGCTTGATTTTAGGAATTTCTCTAAACATTGTCATCTTAGTGTTCACTCACCATAGAGAGGAATGTGGATTCAATAAAACTGTTGTTGAACTAAGTTCAATTAGTGTTTCAAAAAATGCTTTATTCACTCTATTTTGTACAACAAGTTCTTATCTCATGATAAACTTACATGAAGCAATGTTACTGTGTTTTTCTGCTTCTCTACCCTTCACAGGGAAATGTGTATGTGACAACTAGTAAAAGTATAACATCCTCAAATATGATGCACTGTTACCAAGTAGTACATAAAGTAGTTGAATATAGCTACAAAACAATATCATAACAGTTTTCTCATGGTACTTTAATAATTTTGTATTTTTACTCCAGTAAAACATTGGTGCAATTTTTGTTTTTGGACTCTTTTGTATCAAGTTTCTTGAGTCTTTATCTTTGAACCCATTTGAACCCGAGATATGAACCCACATTCTTCTTGTCATAAGAAGAAGAAAAGGGCAAAATACTCTACACTGATAATTGAACAATGAAGTGACTCAGCTCAAACATGTTGTTTGAGAGTAATCCACTCCCCCCCTCCCTCTCTTCCCGTACTCGCTCGACTCTTTCACCGTGGAAAATATACAGTACACAAAGTTGAGTTGTATGTAAACTTGGTGAACCACGGTGGTGAGGTTTGACCATTCAGGCGCTGCCATTCAGATGAGCGGGCACATTCTCTCTCATTCATCACGGGGGAAAAAAACACAACTCACCAGTGGCTTCCATTGCAGTTATTGTTGTCATATTTTCACAGAGGTGTGTGGTGTGAGCAGGATGGCTTTTTTTAGTTTATTTTTTCTGCACTGTACTTAATTGTCACTCAAAATAATCCACCAATCACACTTTCAAAAGTTTTTGACTCCAGTAAAAGGCCCAGGTCGGTTTCGAACCTTGGTCTGCATGCGACCAGGAATGAGCCTATACGGTACGCACTCTACCCTGTACGCCACAGGAGCGCCCCTTAGATTATATCTTTTTAACCCTAGAACAGAACCCTTTCTCCCTCTCATTTCACTCCTTTTCCCACCAGTTTTTTTCTTCTTAAATAGTTTTTAGATTGGGTATCAATTACACATATAAACATATTTTCCACTGAGTCATGTTTACACATGTACTGTTGTGGAGTGTACACGTGATATCAGAGATAAAGGTCATTTCCAGGTCACTATGTCAGTGTGGCATGATGCGATGTTTGTTTGTGTACAGTGCTGCGTTGCCTTTGTCCCGTGAGCATGTTGGTGTACTGTAAGCATACTATATGTATGTGAAAAGTGCTGATGGGACTCCCTGAAATCCCCCTGGTGGAAACTCACAGCTAAAGGAGAACCATCCAGCGCTCAGCCCTTTGTTGTGACACTGCTCATTCTCTCTGGAGGTGTGCCATTGTGCGTGTGTGTGTGTGTGTGTGTGTGTGTTTGCATGCTGTATGTGTACCGAAGTATGTAAATCTCCGTGCCCTTGCTGCCTGGTATAAATATGGTGGGACGTGTGCCCGCCGGTGATTCTCTGACGATGGCTTTACCTGGACCCCCACTGCTGCTCCTTCTGTCTGTGCTGCTGCCGCTGCTGTTGAGCAAGGCATCTCTGCCTGCAGCTGCATACACTATCACCCCAGGTCAGCAGCCACAGCACAAGCTACTCCAACTGGGTGAGGAGACACACACAAACACAAACCATTTACTTTTTCTTAAATTTCTCTGTTCATCATTACTTCATGGTGTTTTACGTGTGGTGTTTATCTCCTCCTAGACTGGCCTAGGGATTGCGGTACGGCTCATTTCAAGCCCAACATGGCTGAGAGGATTGTGTCTGGCAATGAGGCCAGACCTCACTCTTGGCCCTGGCAGGTGTCTCTGCAGGTAAATATATCATCTTTGTAATGATGTGGTTCAGTTTTCAAGGGAGTGGGAGGCTTGACTATCTTACACACAAAACTTCCTTACACTACCACCTATACATGAAGCATATTTGTACATTTGCGTGGTCATATTCTTATCTCCTCTGAGCCTTTGTGCTGGTTTTTGGTTTTGATCGCACACTAAACGGGATATGATGTTTCATAATCATATGACAGTACAAATGTTTTCATCATTTGTGTGCAGATGTGTCTTGATTTCTCACCAAGTAATGTTTGGCAATTCTGTGCTGCATTGTATTGTGACTTATCAGCGGACTTATGGTGGATATCTTTGGTTCAAATAGGTGGTTAAATGGTGTAAATTGCTCTACTCCAACATAAATCCCATTCTAGCATAACAAATAATAGAGAAACATGTGGGAGGATTTCTGTGTGATGTACTGTATATACATTTTTAAATGAGCATTGTGTCTCACAGGTTCGTCCCAGGGGAAGTAAACATTACATTCACGTCTGTGGTGGAACTCTCATCCACAAGAACTGGATCCTCACCGCTGCTCACTGCTTCCAAAAGTAAGAAACTCATCCACAACACAGAAAAACAAAGATTACATAACGACAGTCCTTTACTTTTAAAGGTGCACCATGTAACTTTCGGTGTGTCTGAGAAGTGAACCTTTGCCCACAGGAAAATTGGATCCCTGGAACGCTGTTTTAAGTTAGAGAGCTACCTTAAAAGTTACTGTTTTACTGTTGTTGTTTGCAGCAGCAGGGCCCACAGTTTGGTTTAAAAACACATTCTTGTCTAACGTTTGGTTCCAGGTGCCTCAAAATAATTTTGTTCCGATTTATGACGATAGAATCAATACTAAAAATTTCATGTAGAGAATATAGGTTTTGTAAAATAACTTCAGGCTCCGCAAATGTAAACAAATCCAACCTCCCCTGAAACTGCATAGTGCACCTTTAACTTGCCCCATTTTTTCGTCTGTCAGGGGTAAAGCTGAGGATGCTGGGAGCTGGAGGATCGTCCTGGGGAAGCACCAGCTGAAACGCTCAGAGATGGCAGAGAGGATTTTCCCCGTGAAGAGAATCTACCGGCACGAGAACTTCCGCTACCCGGCTCACAGCGAGCTGGACTACGACATCGCCCTGGTGAAGGCAGCAGCAGATATCATCCCTTCCAACTTCATCCGCTACGCCTGCCTGCCGCGCAAGCAGATCAGCCTCAAACCAGGACAATACTGCTGGGTCACAGGCTGGGGGGACACCCGGGGTGAGTGAAAGGCCATAATAATTTGAATCTTATAAGTAACTTTAAATTTAAACACAATGTAACATTAAACTATGAATGAGTCAATTATTTTGAAATTTGGGTACAACTTAAGTTAGCATTCAAATATCGTATTTATTGAAAACCATGCTATCCTTTGAAAAGGTCTTTTCTAGTTTTTCAATGAAAAAAAAACACTTCTAATTTCTCAGAAGCAATTTGTAATGTTGACATCCAAACATTCATCAAAAGTGAAATATTTAAATTCACGGTTTATTTTTGTATTCAAATCATTATGGGATTTCTTTCCCTAGGGTAAAGTCAACATTATAACCTGTCGTTTAAAGCTTAGCACTTATAACTTTCACATTTGCCATTTACATATGTTCAGCGTTTGGTAACATTTGGCACTAAATATAAAGTAAATCTGAGGCTGATGGGAATAGTTTGCAGGTATTGAGTCATAATCCAAAGTATTGGACAGTTGAAAACTTTAACCTGATGATGGCCAGGGCCAGATGGACCAGTTACTTGATGGTCCAAAGAATAAGAAATCAAAATCTGGAGTTTTTAAACTTCTTAAATGTTGTTTCAGGTGGCAAGGAGAACGTGTCTCTGGCAGAAGCCCTGAATCAAGCCCGCCTGCCCATCATTGACTTCAAGACCTGCAGACAGAAGAAGTTCTGGGGCGATCGTGTCCGAGACTCCATGATCTGCGCCGGGTTCAGGGACACCGAGGGCCCACCTGCTGCTTGCCAGGTAGGCCTGACATTCACTTACATTACAGACAATCTCTTCATTTAAACGACCCCCTTCCTTACCCACAATCCTCTGCTCCTCCTCCCTCCCACAGGGTGACTCTGGTGGCCCTCTGCTGTGCCAGCTGGGCAGGGACCGTTGGGAGGTGCATGGAGTGGTGAGCTTCGGCCCCATTGGCTGCACTGTGGAGAACAAACCCAGCGTTTTCACCCGCACCGGCACCTACATCCCCTGGATCGAGGCCACACGCATCAGGGACTTCTTCCTGCACTAAGCAAAGTCCACCAGCGCTGAAAGCAAACATAAGCTGTGCAAGGTGTCACGTCTGATCACAACAAACTGTTTTTTTTTTCTAGAATTCTCATACACGCTGTTAATTTTTTTTAAACCAACAGCCACTATGAGATGTAAATACATGTTCAGAATGTGCAATAAACTGTTTTCTAACACACCGCATTTGACAGTAGACACTATGCACTGCTCTGGTTTTGAAGAGCAGAAAGTTGCGACAGAGCACTGCATAGTAAACACTGCCCATGACCTTTTACACCAAGACTAAATATGTGCAATAAAATGGGTTAAAAAAAACGAATTTTGTTAAAGTTTTCAATTTTTTTATTGTTTTATTAATGTTTTTGATGGAGACATGTTGACGGCACTTCCAGTACAGCTTTACAGTGATTTCTTCAATAAATACAAGAGCTGTTCTGTTTGTAAATCGTAGTTGAAAATCTCTTTGCTCTTCAGCAGCAGAAAAGTCTTTCGGTCCAAAAAAAATCAGAGGGTGAATCCACGGCCATTCATCTAGTGAACCACGCACACACCAGATTGGCCCATTTAACCAAAATGTCATGGGTTGATTGATTTCAAAGAAGAAGACTAATACGTCTCCCATAAACAATGATATAACAAATGACACATCTATATTTATATATTGAACATCCTCATTGGCTCTTCTCCCATCAGCGAAGGGATTACCTCAGAGGATATAGACAAATGAAGAGAGGGGTGTTTTAGGACGGTGTACATCTGGATATTTAGTGAAATTCAGTCCACTTTTTCACATCTTCTTGTTCGAAGCATTTTTTTTAATTCCGAGAATGCTCCCGAATGGGACAGTGTGGGAGGGGGAGGGGGAGGGGGTGGGGGACCAGCGAACTGGGACCAACTCGCTCCCTTGAAAAGCACACTGCATTTGACCAGAGTCTAATTCCTCTTAGCGCTGTGGTGAAAGGCTGTGTCCTCCAGAGATTATATTTGGCCCTAATGACGAAGCAGATGTGTGTGTGTGTGTTAGTTAGTACAGCCTGGAGGATGACGAAGAGGAGCCAGAGATGTGATCCCAGTTGTTGTAGAGAGCGTAGGCACCGGACAATGCTAAACCTGCCAGACCTCCTCGGGCTACACCCTTTATGCCACCTGCAAACACACAGAAGTAGCACAATGAGTGACTGGGAACTGGGAATGGGAACAAATTCATTTAAAATGTATTAAATTTGTCTCATAGCATTTGTTTTTTTAGATGCTTTCCAATGATGATCTCAATATCTGTGCATGTATTTTCCTGTGCTTCGTAGGTCACAACTTGCGTACTGAGAATTTACACAATAGAGATACACACAAATATACAGTATAAGTAGCATTGCTATGATTATCATTTTTATGTACGTTTTTATTCAAGCAAAAAGGCTCTTTAGCTTGAATTAGATAGACAATCAATGGAAAGTGGACGATTGGTCAAACAAAAACAACTTTTTAAGGACAAACTGTGGTTCTGTCACATACATACCGTAGAATAACCAGTATATTAAGAAAATAACGCCTGTATTAATAAATAATGACAATAATCATTTGCTGCAGCCTGACACTTATGTGAAGAATTTGCTAATCAAAATTCTAATAAAGATGTTGCATGCTGTGGTCGCATGTAACACAACACATTAATGGCTGACAATAAAGCAGAAAAAGACACCTACTGCCTGATTTAAAGAGCATCCCTGTTAGCGTCCCAGCAGTCACTGTGTTGATGTCGTCTTCTGCTCCTCTGGCCTTCTCTATCGCCACACCAAACACACTATATAACAAGGCTGCAACGGAGAAGAGAAATGCACATACTTTTATACAAGGCATGAAAAAATAGCTTATAACACATCTCACACAAACTTGAAAAGGATAATATTTCAAATAAACACACACACACAATAGTAACAAAATCCTTGAAAGAACACCACTATTATGTTTGAATAAGTTTTGCTTTCCTACATGTTACAATATGATTTTCATCCATGACATTTTGTCACCTGATGCCATTATGAGTTTCCTGTATATTTGGAGGTACATTATAATTGTCTTACCAACAGAGCCCAGAGTGTTGGCCCATGACGCCCCCTGTCTTGTCACCATGTTTATAAGCCTGAGGAGAGAGAGAGCGCGAAACATTTAGAGGAGATGTCAAGTGATCCAAGTGTAATATTAGGTGTAATAATAATAATAATAATAATACTGGTAAACTGAAGCCAGTCTCCATACTCACTGTACGTTACGAGGTTTGGTCCATCCCATGTCTTTGGTCTCCTTCAGGCCCATCCTCAGACCGTTCACAGCCCCAAACGCTGCTCCTTTAGCGGGAAAGGTGAGTGAGGTGTTAGGGTAAATCGCATTCACTCAAATGAGAACTTTCAGCGATTAGATTTCTGCTTACTTAAGTTACATTGTACGCCAAATGCAAAGGACATCCTAATTCAAAGGATGAAAAGCATCCACACAGGATTGTCCACATACTTGTGACAAATAGTACTAATTTTGACATAATTTACAATAAGTTAAAGTGTGTGTCTCAGGTGTTATTTTGCTCTTACCAGTAATGCAGGAGCCTCCGATGGTGAAGAAAGCCAGTTCAAACCTTCCTCTGGTTTTACTGGCGCCCGTGGGCAGGATGAACTCATCGTTGTCCTAAAACAAAACACCAACAGCTGTGACAGGCAGCTAAGAACACACATAACCAGGGATCCTACTGCTAAAGGCAAGGTAGACTCATGGTTTTAATGTCACTAGGAATGAAATTAAAGAACAATTGTAGAAAAACCAAAACTGTAGAGAAAAAAAACATGGTGAATTCCTTTAGGATTGGGACAATTTGACATAAAACATCATGACTTCTTTGATCCTTAAAAAGTCAGTAGATGTACCCGGGTCAAATGATGAAATATGATCTTAAATTTGGTGTGATATTATTTATTTGAAATGCATAAATAAAAAGCAAAAAATAAGATAAGACGAAAAGTTGAGGAGATCCATTTTTTAATTATTTAAAAATAGATTTAAGCAATGTCATAACCTTCAAGGTTCTGAAAAATGTACTAAAGACATTTTTGTATAAATTAGGTCCGTATTTTTAGATAAATTAATTGAATGCCTTGTTATACTTTCTGAGGATATGTAGGGACCCTAATTAACACAAAACACTTATGTATCATCATCCCCACAGCGAAAAACCCCAGCTCAAATTCAAAGTTTCTTCTTACCTGAACCAGGTAACGAGGGTCCACATTCAGATACGGGGACAGAGGACTCATCCCAGTCACTGAAATTACATTTACAGCGGAAATGTTAAACAAGTCCTTAAATAATTTCACATACTGAGAAAGCTGTATTATGTTATGGTGAAACAGCGAGGTTCTTACATGGGACACCGGCCAGCTCTGTGTTGGAGTATTCCGGTGCACCGCCTCCAAACATACCCCCGAAACCCCCTTTCATTCCTCCGGATCCTTGTGAGTTGTTGTCCATGGCTGACAGGTACGAGGGGGTCACCTGTCGAGAACTGGAGCCAGGTGTTTGTGTGTTGGGGGAGATGCTAACGCTGTTAGCACGCAGTAGCTACGCCTCAAATACTCACAATCCAGGACAAACTGATCAAATATGAGCCGCAAGATTCACAGCCAGGAGCAGTCAGGCTCCTCTGAATGTGCCTGTCAAATCCTGAATTCGTTTTTTCGAGTTGTTACACCGGTTTTTTGTTTACCGAGCTCGAGCCCTCTTCAAGCCCCTGACCTCCAGCAACACGCTCTGCCGTAAAGCGACTTCCGCTGTCGAGCTGTCGTTACGTCAGCAAAACACACCATTGCTAGTCCAACAAAAATACTCCCATGAAAATCAGTTAAGTATAACTAATTATGTGCCTTCACTCATTTAAACCAGTAAACTAAAGCAACAACCGCGTTTTGATAACGTTAGTGAGCCCCGCGACTTTACGACAGCTCCACAGACCTGGGACCAGTTAACTAACCTACTATCTATGCTGGAGATAGACGTCTCAACAACATCAAAGAACTGACCGCAGACCAGCTTGACAGAAGAGATTTTATACTACAACCCTTATATTCTATAAGCAACTTTTT
This sequence comes from Ammodytes marinus, assembly GCF_949987685.1. Lineage (NCBI taxonomy): Eukaryota > Metazoa > Chordata > Actinopteri > Uranoscopiformes > Ammodytidae > Ammodytes > Ammodytes marinus. The sequence continues at coordinate 5,935,143 of NC_137224.1, read as the reverse complement.
TATTGTATTTTTTATTTTTGGGGAAATAATAAAAGTAGGCTTAGAGCTATAAAGGACGATATGAATCAGAATAACACATTGTATTTTAGTACAAGCATTCATTGTTTTATTTGGATAAATATGCTACTGAAAAAACAATCAAGCGAAGTGTCTAGACACATTTCCTCTCCCACAGGCATATGTGTATTTCATTTTGTTGCACTTGGAGTGTGTGAAATCAAAAATTACAATATAATTTAACTGTTTAGAGTAGGCCTAGTGACTTTAGACTTTCTTTTAACTATTTTTCAATTTGCCTACAAGAAACAGTAGGCCTATGTTTAGTGGTGTCAACGTCTATTTTGTAGAAAAATGTGACATTACTGTTGAACATGACTTTTCAAACTGGGTGGGTATCATTTGAAACGGAGCTTGTTTTGCGTTGAGCAATATGAGCTAAATAGGCTACAGTTGTAACAATCTACAGGCTACAACATCTTTTCTGTCTGGAGCAGCAACTAATGTATGTTATCATTATTGATTCATCATTGTGTAGCCTATATAACATGTCAGAATATTGTGAAAAAATTGCCTTTTGTGATATCTTGAAATTGCTCATTTGTGTAACCTAAAATAATCCTACATTTAAAGATATTCAATTCACACATGAAAAATGTGCTGTCTGATTAACTTTTTTTTACACCTCTCTTATAAAGGCACACAAATCCTCTATTCAGGGTCAAAGGACACATTCACATTTAAGAATCTGGTACAAGCAAATGTTTGACATTAGTATTCTGTGGATGATCAATGGTGGAGTTCCTCACATGCTCCACATGGTGGCAGCAGAGAGCAGCTGCAGAATGGTCCAACCTGTTGGTCTCTGTCTAATTAGACCTGATCTAATTGACAGACTGAGTTAAATTTGTTCCAAGTCCCGACTGATACAAGTTGGATTTGCATGATGCTGTTAGTTAAAGCAGAGATGTGGTGTTGAGTGAAATAACTTCCATATGACGCCCATCAGGCTTTTAAATTGAGGAGGGTCCAGCTGTAGCCTTGGAGAAAAAAGCCACCATGTTTAAATGCTTGATTTTCCAACTTTCAAACCTGCTGGTGCTCAGTAATTTACCCATGATGCAACAGAGGAGAGACAGGACCATCCCACACGCGCGCACACGCAACGTGCACATCCTTGCAGGCAGTGCAGTGCAGTCCCTGCCATCTGCTGCCGGTCAAAGGGACAGAGGCACTGAAGGAATTTAGTGTGTTGAATTTCACGAATAACAGAGCATCTTATTTGGATTCTGCCATTGTATGTGTGTATTCAGAAGGGGCCAAGTGGAGCGATGAAGTTTGCCATTGTCGCCCAGTGTGGGTGTTTTCAGCCTCTCTGGCATGATCTGTGAGTTAGTGTTCTCTGTGCTACTGCCCAGTGTGCCCACTGTCTTTCCCACAATGCCCCATTGAGCCCCGGGCCCCCCCCCCTCTCTCTCTCTCTCTCTCTCTCTCTCTCTCTCTCTCTCTCTCTCTCTCTCTCTCTCTCTCTCTCTCTCTCTCTCTCTCTCTCTTTCACCCATTTTGTGCCTGTGGCTAATCATCATCATGGCCATCACCATCATCGCCGGGCTGCGAACCAAATTTTCAGCGGTGGGATAAAATAGCCGTGATGTCATCTTTATTATCTTTTTTCAGCCACTCTTGTTTTCGTCTTCTCCTCCTTCATTTCCTCCTCTCCCCCTCTTTCCCTCCCTCACTCACACTCTCTCTCTCTCTTTCTTTCTGTCTCTCTGAGCCATGGCTCTGAGCTCCCAAACACAAAAGACAGAGAGGCCACGACAGGACCCCAGTGTATGCTGGTTGTCAGGGAGACTGGGGAGACAGTGTTGGGTCTTTAAACTGCCTCAGAGGGGTGTGTGGAGTTAGGGGAGTTGGCCTTATTTACATGGGAAGAGGAGGACAAGAGGAGAGAGAGAGAGAGAGAGCGAGAGAGAGAGAGAGGGTGTGAGAGAGTGTGGGGTTTGAAATACAACTTTTGAGGCGTTGCAGGCCCTGCAGCTTATAGGACTGCACTGTTATTCGGCTAAAATCATTCTCGGTCATCAAATATTTACCAAGCGGAGGAAATCTGGAGCTGTTCATTATGTGCGGGTGCATACATAGTGATGTAAATCAACCTGTCTTTTCCTTCCTCTCACTTTCTTCCTTTTTTCTCTTACCCCCCTACTCCCCACCCCAGACCAACACACACACGCACACACAAACCCAACACCCCAAAATCCACACTCACACTCACACACACACACAACCAAGCTTTGATTGTAAGCGCTGGGATCTCCGGGCCCCAGTGTTGGCAGTGGAGAGCTGACTGCAGAATACATTACCAGATGCTTTAGGAGTGTTTCATACTAACAAGAAGAAAGAAAAGGAAGAAGAGAAAGAAAAACGGCACGAAACTTGAGTAACAAAACAAGAAAAACAGACACAAGAACAGTACACACCCATTCCAAACACACACATCATGCACCCCCACCCATCCATATCCACAGGCAAGCACGCACACACACATATACGCACACACACACACACACACACACACACACACACACACACACACACACACACGCACACACACACACACACACACACACACACACACACACACACACACACACACACACACACACACACACACACACACACACACACAGTCTCCCTTTTATTTTCTCTCTGGTGCTATCTCCACTCAGTGCTTCTTCCTGTCCAGAGGATTGTCTGCAGCGGTCACATTATGTCCCCTGTCTCCCTCTCTGTCTCTCTCTGTCTGTGTATCTCTCTCTCTCTCTCTCTGTGTCTCTCTGTCTCTCTCTCTCTGTGTGATCAGGGGGGCCGGGGTTTTGTGCGGCCAGCAGAACAGGCTCAAATCCAAGCCTGAAGTTCAATATCAAGCCCTCAACTCCACAATGAAAGCAGGAAGGGCAGGGAGAGGACGAATGAGCCACCCACTGCTGCATTCACCACGGAAAGCCCCATGTGATTCCCTTCTCTCTCTTTTTTTCTCTTTAATTTGTGTTAAATGTGCGGTTTTAAAAGGGAAGTTTTACTCTTAACTTCAAGCGTTAATGGCTCAAATAACCCTCTTAATGTTCCTTTTTCCTTTTCATTTTTAATGAATGCAACCCAATTAAAACTATTTTATAGCCACCGTGGAACAAGTGTGTTATTAGCGGTGGGGTTTTCAAGAGACTTCGTTGACAAGCTGTGTTTCTGTGTAATATTTCCTCTGCAGATGTTTGAGGGCGAGCTTGCACAATCAATTTCCCTTAAATTCCCTAGCTATGTAGACCTCTAAACCTGAACCCCCCTCTCTCGCCTGTTTTTTCTTTTCTTTTTTTTTCTGTTATACATGTGCATGCCTCTGAGAAACCATGGTGAGATGAGTGTGTTTCATTTTCTCTTATTACCCACTTGGATGTGTGTAATGTCCACTTAAACAACATGGAGTACGTTGAAAAATAACACAGAAAAAGGAGAAGTGGGAAAAACAATGTTGTGGCCTTTTCCCTGCATTTTGTGTTAAGCATCCCCGGCCCACTTCCTCCCTCCCTCCCTCTGTATATCTAAAGGAGTGTTTGGTGATTAGTATGCAGAAAGGAAGCTGATTTGCATCATTAAGTGCTACAGAGAAAAAGCAACAAAGTTTGGTTAGTTTTACAACTAGGAGTTTAATAGTGTACAAAGAGTTATTTCTGCTCAGAAAAACTTTTAAAAGTTAAAACGTTCATGGTTCAACACATTTATCTTTCTCATTTATTTAGACACACAGTGTAATTGTTTTTTTTAAAGGAATTCCAAAGCAGAGACAGATACAATTAAAGTGGTTAATAGTCACAGAAGTTGTAACAGTTAGTAACCTACACTTGGCACCGAAGAGTAGATTAATGTTGTGTACTACACTGTTAATTGTCACACTCATAGTATACAAAAAGGCACAGAAGGCAAGCAATGCTGATCTCAAAAGGCTCAAAGAGTTAATACAGAGAACATCAGTGACTCCAGTTTTTCAGGACATGGTTACAAATGTGGCATTTGTAAAGGATCGTCAAATTCATCAAATTATTCTCCACGTAATAAGGCATGGTGTTCTTATCTGAAAAGGTCATTTTAATGTTATTTCCACGTACAAAAGAGAATATAAAAATACATTATAAACTTGTTACAGATGTTTACGTCTCCATGATTTTCCTCGTTTTTTCTCTCTCTCTCTCTTATGTATAGGCATCAGTTGGTTTGTGTGTGCGCATGAATAAATCTGTACCGCGCCCTCTGAAAAAGCAGATACACATGCAAGAAAAAAATAATAAAATATATATATGGACGTATTCATCTCTAACAAAACAAACACAAATAATAGATACAATATAACACTGTTCTCCTGAGGTATATCCAAACCTCACATAGACATATTAAACATTGTAGCTGCTGCTGCTTCAATACTGCATTGCACTTCGAAATTCAAATCTGCCCCTTTTTTTCTTTTTTTTTGTAGGCACTAAAATCTGAATCGAGAGAAGAGTTATGGATGTAAAGCCATAAAATGTAGACGACTGACAATAAGGGCTGCGACACATATCCTGGAGCCCTTATAATAAATCTGCATAAACCCCCAAATGATAGAATAATAATTTCACGCTGGGCACAAACCCATCACGGTCAATAAATAAAGGCACTGCTGTTCTAGCTCGTACAATACTGTAGTGTTATAAAAGGCACCGTTTGTGCAAGAGCAAACCTTCCCCTCTGTGTGAATCTGGACTGTGCAGACTTGGCATTTACGCTGTAGCCTGTACGTTGACTCATCAATGGGATGTTTCACCAATTAAGAGCAACTCAGAGATACTTTGGCATTTTGGATTCCAGTTTTTGTTGTTTTTTTCCTCACTGAGCGCCTGCTGCTTGATGCTGAAAAAGCTTCTGTGCTGGCATTTAAATTGACTGAACGATGGCTGTCTCGTTGAAACAACGTTTCAAGGAGAATTAGAAGTAGCTCTAGCTCATCCTAAATCTGAGAAAAATTAAGCGCAAAGTAATACGCTCTTTTAAAAAGCGACATTTCAAACACATTATTGGAACCAAACGTTGCTGTTACATATCAAGGGAAAGTGTGTTAATATATGAATATTCCAACATCAATTATTATTTTGTGTTATAATGAAATGAATGTTTGTTGGCCCAAAAAAAGGAAAAAGCAGTCCCTTTAAAAAAATATAATGTGGAAAAGTCTATGAAAAATAAACAGAACCCGATGAGGAAAAAAATATCGACATGTCTCCCTTTAGTTTAGTGTTAACCAAGGGTTTTCTGTGCTGGAATATGTGCAGTTACCAACAAAATCAGTATGGTTCCTGTGTTATTAATAGAAATATTATTATTGCATCACATGGAGTGAGGGGCAGGGGAGCTCAGAGACACAGTTTGGCACAGCCAGGGATCAGTTATGGAGCCCTTAACCAGTTTGGGGCCCTTCCCAAAGAAAGTCTACTGGGGATCTGCTTGTTATGTGTGGCAGCAGCTGTTACAGATTGGGATATAGACTCAGACTGGCTTTGGACTTTTTTTTTTTTTTTTTTGAGGAAGGCACGTTTGGTAAAGTTTTAAGTTAGGCCTTGGAGCTGGGCGGGGTCCTGGGGGGGTCTAGTATTTCCATGATCGCTGTCGTCCTGTTGGTTGGCTAGACCGAAGCAGCCGGGGCTTGTTCCCAATGTGCTGGTCTGGTTGGCTGAGCCAGGGGATTGGCGGGGGCCGAGGGCCAATGAGCGCGCCAGCAGGGCAGAGATGGGCGGGTCATCAGTGGGCGGAAAGGTCAGAAGGTCAAGGGGTCATGGGTTAGTTGCCGTGGCAGCTAGAGTTAGACAGACATAGACGGACAGACGTGGAAAGGAAACAAAAAGGGCACATAAAAGGGGACATAAAAAGAAAAAAAGATAGAAGAGAGATTAGTGTCAGCTAGTGGCGTCAGGATGACAACAAGGCAGATCTACTGCAGTCGCACAGCAGGAGGGGCTCCAGAGAAGAGCTGCACAACACCTTCATGAACCCAGCATAGAACCATTCAGAAGGACTTAGATCAACCACCGGGTGGTGACATAAGGAATGGCTGGTTAGCGATGCTCCCAGGGGTTCATGAAGGTGCAGGCAGGGTTAGGTTTTAGGAGACAGCCCTCCTGTTGAGCGACTGCTGCTATAGTGATACTACTCATGCTAGCCGGGCTACGACTAGCACAGACAGACAGTGAAACCATGGACAGAGAGGGAGACAGCATGGTTTCGTGTGGGTGAGAGAGTGACCTTTATGTCCAGACAAAAGCGTCTGGGCCTCGGACATACTTTCGCTTATACTGACAAGAAGAGCTATTGTTTAGCAGCGGGAGCACAAGATCTGGGTGATTAACAGTTGTGATTAACAGATTATTGATCATGGTTTGATCTGTTTGCTATGAAGTATTAGAAGAGCACTTAATGGCTATACAGTGAGCAGAGAGGCCCCATAGGAGAGACAGTGATGAGAGGTTAAGAGATGGTGATTTTTTAGAAGGAATTTAGAAAACAATTTAACAGATAGACAGACTAACTACAAGAATTTAGAGGCTTTGGTTTCCTTTAGAGATTTTTTTTCAATAGTCATCTTTATTGCCTTTTAGTGTTTTTTGTCCATCGTGTACAACAAGAGCGCCACCGCTCACATACACACATATATTGTAGCTAGCTAGTCCATTTCTATTGCATAAAAACAGTCACGAGGCCTGTGAATCGAGAAGGTCACCTCATCTTAAATAGACAGAGCAAAACACTGCCTTCATTGCCACCGGCGCGGTGGCTAAAACAGTAGTAGCTACACACCTTGAATAAAGTCTGAAGTTTACATGGAGACACTTCATCTATAAAAAGCATATCGTAAAAACAAAAATAAAAATGTACAAACTAAAAAAAAACTAAAATAAAAATAATAAAATACTACAAGTATTTTCAAGCGATCTTGTTCCATAAGCTTCATATAAGCACTTAAATCCTTAAAATCCCCTATATACAAATTTATTTTGCAGCTAAATACATGGTAACAGCACCACTCTGGCTAGGAAATATATGAAAGATGTAAACAGCCCCAATGATATAGTCCAGTGGGCGACTGATAAGACCACAAACAACAGTTTTTCATACAAAAGAGCTTGTAACACAGTCTTCAGTAGTTATCACACGCTGTGTTTTAGTAGTAATAGACCAAAGATCATGTTGAATTGAATGACCTCCAGAAAAAGACAATCACTGTTACTTTAAATGTCATATAGTCATTGGGCACAACACAGGATTTAATTAATAATAATATATAATAAAAAAAAAACATTTGTGGAAATCTACTGGAATGAATGTTGTTGTATAAATAAAAGTTTCCACAGTTATTCGTAGGGTCAAACGTAGAAGAGAAGAGCTAAACATAAAAAAAAAAGTTTCTGAGAGAGGACTCCAAGTCCAGAGTCACAAGGACCGAGTCACATGAACGGAGTGATCCATTCTAATTGAGAGGGTCCCGGCCTGCCAGCCGTCCAGTTAATCTACCAGGGCAAGCAAAGATAACCGCTGCAGCTGTCACCCATAACATGGTTCCTCCCAATCTGCTCACTTATTTCACTTTCACTGCAACAAATGCCGTTTCACATTTTTTACACCGGAGCTGCTCTTCTCAGCGCGTGACCTTTTTTCGCCTAATACAGTTATTTTCTTCTCCTTTTTTTAAGGCATGCCGTGTTACAGACACATGTAAACTGAAATTGGTCCATTGGTCTGCATGCATGCACGCACACTGACACACACTCACACACACACACATGCACGCACGCACACATACACATAAAGTGGCTGGTGAGCTAACTAACCTCTGTCTGGGGTCACTACCCTTTGGTAAGGATGGATTCTCTTGTCGTGGCGTCGTACCTTAGTGGTCATGGCACCTGCTTACAGCCATTGACATTCGCCAAAACAGAACACAGAAGGTTACTCATCAGAAAGACATCAGACAGTCCACCCATGGCACCAACATCAGTCAAACCAGGATTTTTTTTTACAAAGTGTTCAAGGCTGAAGGGTGAAGATAAGTAAAAAAAAACATCTCGCTTCTAAGAGACAGAATTGTTGTTGTTTTGTGGTCTTTCTGTTCTCTAAAGAAAATATTAATCCAAACCACTAATTTCTCACTAAGCTTCACTAGTAGATTCAATATCAGCTGTAAGCAAAGTCACTCTATAGCTCTGTGATTAAAATAAGCGTATGAACATATATTAAATCACAAACAGCGGCGCTAGAATATCTACGGGTTCACTAAAAAACGTGTTAAAATTACAAGCGGAAGCCGAACTATTAAAAAAAAGTTAAATAGCTTTGTCACACCACAACACTAGTCTGCTAGTACAAAGAGGAAAATGATCAGGAATGGACACTTGACTACAGAATGACTGTCAAGGAATCTGTCATCCTAAAGTATGAGCAAATGTTGAGTGTTTGCTCTGTGGGACAAGTATGTTTGTGTGTGTGGGGTAGGGAGGGTGGGGGGGAGGGAGGGATGTGTGTGTCTCTGCAAGCCAGTCCGTGTGTGTGCTAGGAAGGGTTGCTATCGCTTAGCCTTTGGTTGGGAAAGCCATACCTGCAAAAACACAGGAAGAAGGGACTATTAACCCAAAATAAGTCTCAGCATTCATTAGCATATGTCGACGGTGTATTACGAGAGCTGGATCCGGCTGCCAATCTGTCCCCGTGACGAATCGTGGCCTCGACTTCTGCTACCTAACCCGACGATTAACACAAAATATCAAATCTTTGGATGCAAATGGAGCGCTGTGCTTCGAGTTTGGTTCTTTTTTCAAATGTAACTTGTAAATAAAATTATCAGTTTTGTTATCTGACACTAGATATCAACCGTAGATCTTGCACTTTCCCGTGGGAAGTCAAGCTTCTTCTCTCATTCATGTCTCTCAAGTTTTATTGTGCTGTGTGCAAATGTTAATGCCAATTAACTGTGTGCGCTGTGTTACTTATCTCCACACTGCTTTAGCCTGAAAAGCTAATAATAGGAATGGATGATTAAATTTGGCGGGCAGGGTGGAAAGATAGCATACAAAGTCGGCTGTCAGTTTGTGCAAGTTCAAAATGTTTAAATAATACACACTTAAGAAGCGAAAAATTCAAACAAATAATGCACACACACTTTTATAGATTAGGTTTTGGTTCAACAGTGTCGGTGCAGAACTTGACTGTGGCTCTTAATCGTCCATAAAACTGTTGACAGTAAGCGACGTACGACGTAGACCAATAATATTGACATTTTTGGTGTGGGATCTCATTGGAAAACAGGCGAGGACGGATGCAACGACGCGTAATTTGGCGAGTCCAGTATCCAGCTCTCATAATACATCCATTGCCCATGTACGACAGTGATGAACGTTTGATTTTTAGATACCTAATACTCCGGTCGAGTCCATGGGGTATTCCAATATGGAGGGCGTGAGTGTGTAGGGGTAGTCGTAGGGCGTGTAGATGATTCCGGACTCGGGCCCTTGCTGCATCAGCTGGTGCGGGTTCCCTCCCGGCATGAGTTGGGAGCTCTGGATCTGGCGAATCAGAGGCATGAGGGTCGGCGTGGAGACGGGGGCGGGGTTTCGCAGGCCTTGTGGCAGGACGGACGTCGGGCCTGTGATGATCCGAGGCGCCTGAGGGGTCCCCAGAGGGAAGGCGCCACAAGCTGTGTGGCGCACATTCGTACAATAATGCAAGTATGCGCACACACCCACCCACACGCGAGCACACACACACGTACAATAGACAGGGAAGGAGAGCAGAGGACAAACAGACTCTTTAACAGGAGAAACAGAGGCATTGTTCACATATACAGTGGACTCCTGTACCCAGACCCCTCCTCTGTCACCCACCAACCCTCCTCCACATGTTAATTGTGATGTCATCCTTACGTGTCTTGACATTGGCGTCTCTGTAGGTTCCATTGAGAATGGCCAGCTCCATTAACTGCATTTTCTTCAGGTTGTCTTCCCCCTCGGCCTACACCCACACGCACGCACACACATGCACACACACACACACACGCATACACACACAGAAGTAGAACAAGACAATCAGCTTACTTAGGCATTCAGCCATTCGACAAGAGAATGAATGAACTTCTGTGAGACTCTGGTCAACACGTCAGCAGATGTTACAGTATGATATGCTGTACCTAATTATAATTCAACTGGATTGATTTCCAAAGGGGGTAAAAAAAAGGTCAGATGTATTATTGTTCTAACATTGTCTGAAATGGAGTTGACCAGACCTTGAACACACAGCCGGTGCTCTAGTCTACGCAGGATATATTCAGTAACAAACATGTTAGCGTCCTAGCTCCAGTTACAGCTCGGTGAAAAGCTTGACTGATTTACAGTCAGACGGCAAGGTCGCCAGGGTTAAACTAACACATATCATTAACTTCACCCTCGACACACACCCTTACAAACATAGATTAACAGGTGTTGAGCTCCTGATTGCCAGTACACGCTACTTGCATCCTTTTTACTTTTAGGAGGCTGGCTGATACCGTGCTGTGATCGGAACGGAAATGACGGCTGATTGCCACAATAGAAATGGCCCTGCTGGTCCTTTCAGTTCAGTGTTCTATTGTTGCAAATAATGCAAAGACGAAAGAGGAAGGAGTCTTTTGATTTTTAATATATGTGCTTTGTGTGATGTGTCGTGTGTCAGGGGATAATTTGTCCCTGCGTGTATATATATATACATATATTAATAATTTCCTATTTGTCGTCATGATTGTGCACATTTATGCATGCATGTGTGTATGTGTGTGTGTCTGTAGGGAGAGGGGGTGTAGGTGGGCAGGAGAATGTGAGAAATGTTGAGGAGCGCAATCAAAATGTCCCCTTGTGTGAGACCACAACAAGAGGAAAAACCTCCCAGGAGAAAAAGGAATACTGTAGCCAGTAGTTTGGGAATGAAGTGAGTTGTGAACGAGTGAAAGGAGTGATGGAGTGGGGAGAACAAGTGAACAGACCCTCCATTCATTCCCTCAGCCTTTCAAACAACCCGGGGTTACCATGGAAACCCCTTTATGCGTGTTCCCTAATTACCCTAACCCCTTACACATACTCTCTCACACACATTCACACATACACACACACACACAGAAACACACACAAAAAAGACACAAACACACACTTTTTTTGGACTGACAATCCCCTTCCCCCTTCCATGCATACCAACACAGTGAAACCCTCACTCATTCACACACACACACAGCTTTTCTCCGTCAGCAAAGTCCATAATGTCCTACGCCCAAAGGGATTTATTTATTTATTTTTTCGGGGGGGTCTGGTACTCACCGCGGGCACCAGGAGCTTCTTGACTTCGTTGATGGCCCGCTGGAGCTTGATCTTGGCCCGGTTGTGTGTGTCTTCCACCGTGATGAGAACGTGTAGGTCCTCACTGAGATGTTCCCAGTTGGGCTTCCCTCGGTTCATCTCCTCCTGAAAGAAAGAAAAAAACACACAAAACAACACCAACTTGAATAAAAAGCATCTCCTCGTTTGAATGCGTTTTTTGAATTCACCTCACATTGCTTGCTGCTTTCGGTTCCATCACCCCCAGACAGAACAGAACAGAGAAGGAACAGGACTTGTTTTTTTTCTCGCTTTCTGGCTCAGCGTTTTTTTGGATCGGCTTCAAACTACGCACAAACACACACCGTGCTCAAGGTCGTGGAAAAGCGGCTTCGACAGTCCCCTAATCAAACTCATCTTGTTGCTCTTCACTGGTTGTTACACAAGTTTGGTGTTTGTTTTTCGAAGGCCCCTCGAAACCTTTCTGTAACATTTCCCCAAACATCACTGTTTAAATGTTTTTTTTTTAAAATCTATTCCCCCATTCTCTCCTTGCACTAGTTCTAACTTGATCAGAACTCATGCTCAAATTATTGGTCGATTAATTGATATTCAGGTGTAGATTCCATGGTAATAACAGCAAAAATGGCTGAATAATTTTTTAGCAAGCCATCTAGTAAAAATGCTACACATGGTTACACTTGCAGTAGCTTGTTTGTGACTTTGGATCATACCAAACTCAAAGCTGGATGAGTTGCTTTTCTCTCTTACAAAACCTTGTAATATATATTTTTTAAATTAAGCATTCAGTCTATTTAGAATCTTGGAAACCTGTGACAAGCATTACATATTATTTTCAGTAGTTAAATTTATCTTACGTGTTTATTTCAGAACACATTTTGTTGTGAGATAGATTAGACTGATATAACTCATATCTCTGTTAGATATGAAGCTACAGGCAGGAAGGAGACAGGTTATCTAAGCCTAGTATAAAGATTGAAAACAGCTAGCCTGGCCTTTTCAAATGATAAATAAAACATATACTGTACATAGTATATTTAAAGCTTACTTCATAACAAATTATATCTTCTTTTTTAAAATAAGTGGTTGTCAGAGTGTCCAATTGCTTCGGAAAACCCCAAACATCTTTCCAGTGTTGGATCATTGGGATCTGTCTCCGAACCTTTTTGTGACTTTCCGAAACCTACAATCTCACATTCACTCTAATGCAAAAGGTGAACAAAGTAAGCTGGGTTAGACCTTCACTCCAGCACTATTTTTCTTAAGCTACTCTCATCTATTTCTGTCACTTTGAATGTCTTCCAGGAGATAGTGTCTGAAAATAATGCGGGCCTGTTGTGCCAGTGTTTAAACGACATGGCGTCTCTCTGTCCTTGTGGGCCAACTATCATCAACGCTTTTAATTTGCAACATCGGATCGGACAACACAGTAGTTATGTTCCGGCTTAACCTGACCTTTATGTGCTGGAACTATTTCTTGGCTCGGCGCAGCGACTTCCAAGCCAGGCTATTTGTTCCCCCTACTTCCAGTCTTTGTGCTAAGCTAAAAACCAACCATCTACGGGGCTGTCACTTTATATTCACTCGTTTATCTTTTCATCTAACTCTCAGCACCAAAGCCAATACACGTATGCTCCCAAAAAGCGGTGGGGCCATTTCATTCCAAGTGGAGTTTACGGAGCTGCTTAATGTGGTTGTAGAGTCTTTAGATAGTATCAGATCATCGGAAAATCTTTTAAGATGAACCTATAATGAAAATAACCACTCGTCGCTGCTGGAACCCCGGTTAAGACTGGGGAAGATACTGAAGAGTCCTGTGTGCGGCTGGGGAGATAGTATCCTCTGTGAATGTTTTGTCAAGTGAGAAGTATCATTCGGAAAAACACCAAAAGTCAACATCTTTCTCTCAGTCTCCCACTGTGCCTCTGTTTTCCTTCCTCCCTGTCTCTGTGTGTGTCTCTCTCTCTCCCTCCGAGGGGCGTGCGGGGTTGGGAATGTTCTGGAGAGAGAGGGTGGGCTGGAATGCTGGACTTGCTCCACCTGCCGTTTGGAAAAGCTCGATTCCGACTCCGTCCAACAGCAAACACCAGGGGAGAGGAAGGGAGAACAGATGGACGGAACTCCAGGGAACGAGAGAGAAAAACTGAGCCCCACAAAGTCATTGTGAAAGAAGGCTGGATAGATATTTAGATTTGAAAAGCATTCTATAAGCTAGCTAGATAGATAGATAGATAGATAGATAGATAGATAGATAGATAGATAGATAGATAGATAGATAGATAGATAGATAGATAGATAGATAGATAGATAGATAGATAGATAGATAGATAGATAGATAGATAGATAGATAGATAGATAGATAGATAGATAGATAGATAGATAGATAGATAGATACATACATACATAGATACATAGATAGATACATACATAGATACATACATAGATACATAGATAGATACATACATAGATACATACATAGATACATAGATAGATACATACATAGATGGATGGATGCAGGGAGAATGGTGCATTGGTTTGCAGCAAACGTCTAAGTGCTGGAGCTCTCAAACTAATTTCTCAATCAGTGGGGAACATTTGAATCCAAGTAATTTGGTGTTTGAAAGACATTTTTCGGTGTGCATGTCTCAGTGCTTGTTTCACACATTCCATAGACTCCATATTACTGTTGAACATTACCCAAAGAAACCCTGGTAAATGTTTGAATGTACGTATCCTTCCTAGGCTGCAGGTGGTTACAGGATTTCTTTCATTCCAAAGCTTCTGAAGAGATTCTGAAGTCCAACGCACCTAAACATCATGTCCTCGTTTGTTTTTTCGCGATTTTGTTATTGCTGGGTGGCAATGCATTGCAAAATGAAAAGTTAAATTGGAAGCATCTTAAGTTAAGTTTCGGTGTGACAGACTATCTGTCTTAACCAACGTTTCCACAAGTTGAATTTGGTTGAATGTTGAATGGAAACCTATGGCTTAGATGTTGGCCAAAGTACAAAAGTCATTTTAAAGGAATAGTAAACGCTCATTCGCTTATGCGGAGGGTTAGATAATAAAGATAGACACCACTCTCGTATTGAGGGGTCAATTCGAGGCTACAGCCAGAGAGCCAGCTAGCTTATCTTAGCACAAAGACTGGTCACCGGGGGAAACAGCTAGCACTTGGCTCCGTCTGAAGGTAATAAAATCCACATTGCAGCACCTCTACAGCTGACGGATGAAGTATTCTTGAACAGAAAATGATAGACACGGAAGCATATATATATATCTAGCGTGTTTTTGCAGTGTGTCTGAGTGTGTGCATTTTACCTTCTTCTTGTCTCTCATGGAGCCCTTTCCTCGCACCATAATCTTGCAGCCGGTCTCTGCCTCTAGTTGTTTTGCCGTCAGTCCGCGCGGGCCCAGGATCCTCCCCACAAAGTTAAACTACACGAAACAGCAAAACACACTCCTTAATGAAACAGGCCCGAGGCAAAACAGACACATATCACATTTTGCAACGTATCTATTTGCGTGTGCATGTCTGTGACAGTGTGAGTGTGCTTTTGAGGTTTGTGCTCCTGTGATGTGTTTGTGTAACTAACAGAGACCAAAATAGCTCATTATATGGGTGCTGGCCTGTGCTGATGGCATGACACTACAGCGCCGCTCTCTTAACCTTATCTGTCACTAAGGCTGAGTGATTAACTAGACAGCTGCCCCTCTGTATGTGCATGTGCATGTGTGTGTGTGTGTGTGTGTGTGTGTGTGTGTGTTTGTCTCTCTCTTTCTTCTCTCAAACCTTTGTCTGCCCTCTTCCTACTTTTAACCTAATGTCTACTTCTTCAGTAACAGTTGCGACATATTCGCTGCAGCCTCTCTTTGCTGACCCTCGTCTCTGACCAACACACACACACACACACACACACACACACACACACACACACACACACACACACGCAAACACAAATCCAGATAGAGGAACTGCTCTCTAAATTTAACCTTGATCTCAACTGTTTTCCAGTGCCCTCCTGTGTGTGCGTCCTGTTAGTCTTCTGTCATGTGAGTGAGGACAGCCTGTCATTGTATTCGGTGATTGGCGAGCTGATGCATGGAGACAAATCATGTGAGCCGTTCAATCTGGATCAACGCAACTCATATTGAAGTGCTTAACTGTACTTGGCGTGAGCTGAGGTACTGGACCGGTCAAGGCCTGTTTGTATTTTGGGGGAAGGACTAAATGCATCTTTTTAAGCTCTTGTCAATATGTACGGTGTAAACTTATGGGTGCAAAGTGATGTCGCAGTAAGGGAATTTATCTATGAATGTGCCTTTTTGAGTACAAAAAAAATCGACTATTCAAAAGTGTTCATCTTTCTCTTATTGGAAAACACCGCTCAAGGTTCAATATTGATCTATTTTTAAGTCCCGACGGTTACATCATTGGGGTGGGATCAGAGATGATCTCAGATAAATTCAGCTGTTCAGATACATTTTTTTTTAAAGCTGGCCATGATTAACAGCCCTGACTCGCTGGCAGCCATCGACTGTAACTAAGAGGAGATAAAGTGACAACACACAGAAAGTAAACAGTAAAAAAACTCTTTAAGGGAAAGGGTCAAAGGTCGGGGATGGGGGTTATTCGTCCACCACAGACACACTCACGTCGGGGAACTCTTTGACGGGCACGTAGAGCTTCTCCTGCAGCTGGGCCACGGGGCCGGCCGCCTCTGGGAGCTCCTCCATGTCGCGCCCGTTGAACATGCCACCGTTCACCGTGTCGTTGTACATGTCCTTGCGTACCCGGCCGATTTCTGAGGAGGAGGGAGAGGGGGGAGGGGGGGCATAGACAGAGAAAGAGAGAGGGTTGAGTTGGGGCAGATTCAACCGCGGAAGAGCGTCCATGAAAATGTCAATGAGGTGCCGCCAGGTGTCACGTTTCGACTTCAGGGCCATTTGGTTTATTAGGACTATGACTCAGTGCCACTAGAATGACAGGACGCAATTTGAATGAGTGACAGCAGACAGTTAGACAAACGGACAGACACACAGATGGACATACACAGAGATAGACAGACAGATAGGGAGGCAGAGAGACTAGAAAGCAGACAGACAGAAAAGGGAGGTAGGTAGGGAGACAGTCACACAAGCATTCTGCACCACAATGTAGAATCTAACCACTGAATGCTTTGCAATCTGGCCTCCTCCTCTATTACTGACAATTTTCTATCCTTCCATTTCTTTCTGGAACAGTGTTGGAGACACACGGACGCACACATACACACACAAACACACACAAACACACTCATAAACACACACACTGTTCTTCCCCCGAAAACTGTGTAAATGCAAGTAAAAAAACACACATGACATTGGGGGTCACAGTGACCTGCTCTACCCACCACGTGTTTATGATATTCTGGTACAGTACTGTTTTTTCGACAACCGCGAAAACAAAAAATCGAAATTCTTAGAAAGGGACAGGGGGATAATAATGACCATTATCTATGATTGTTAATTCCTTTCGCAGATGGTTCATCTTGTGGTCTGTAAAATGCCTCAAAAATAGAGAAAAATCATATTTTCCAGAGAACTAATTCAACTCTTCAAATGTCTTTTTGTTAAAACCATAAGCCGAGGATAATCAGTTTCCTATGATATTGGAAAAAAAGATAAGAAGCAGCAAATTCTCACGCTGGAAGGAGACATTTTTTCATTCACAGATTCTGCTTTAAAATGACTTAAAACAGTCCAATTGTATTGTTGTATGGCTGAGGGCTGTTGCAGAAGCGCCGTAATAAATGAGACACTGTTTGTCTGAATGTCTGCTTGTGTAGTGTTGTCTCAATGACCGATCCTAGCCTCTGATGCCTTTGTAATGACACGCCAGCACAATAATAACTGACTACTGCACCACACAAATACACACACACACACACATAGACCCCCGGCTTCAACTCACTTACTCACTCACACACACAGCAGAGTAACTGCCTTGAAGCACAAATATCCTCTGACCTAAGCAGGCTGACAGGCATGTCTCCCTGCTCTGGGAGTGATAAGTCGGACCGTAATAACGACAGAAGGACTATAATTACAGGCAAAGCTACATCAACAATGATGATCCTCTAATAACCTATTCTGACCTGATGTTACGTACCCAAAGCGACAATCAAAAAACACACACACACACAAACAAACAAAATCTGCACAGACAAGCAGGGGCCTTTTGTCACACTTCAGTGGAAAAAGTTTGCAAAAAACGAGAAGCGAAAGAAGAACAACAGATTCTAAGGAGGGAAAGAGCTGCAGTAGACCTTATCTTAACACTTCAAACCTGTCATTGGGTTATATATAGTGAGAGAGAGACTGGACCTCCACTGACCAATTTCAGAACATGCCACAAACATGCAACATTACTGCAACATGTGTGAGAAAAAAAGTGTGTGGATTTTTTATCACCCCCCTCCTCGCATAAAACTTTTTGGGCTACGGTGCCCCCCCCCCCACATAACTCAGGCAGAAGACCCAGCCAGGCCGAGGAAACGGGGCACGGTTCAATGCCTTTCATTCTGACCGTGGGGTGTCACATTATCGCGTGGGCTCGGCTGTCAGGTCTATCCGACACACGGACGGGAACACACAAACACACACACACACACACACACACACAACTGGTGGAGATGTTAACTTGACCCATTTGTCAGGCTCCAGAGGTCGTCTGGTATGGGGAGGAGGAGGACAACCTTGCTGCGTCATGACTCTCTCTTGTCACAAAGTCAGGACCTTGGTGATCCTGATGTGCAACAACAACAGTAGCGACAACAACAGTATATAGGCCTTGGCAGCTAGTGGCAACATTTAGAAGAAAAAAAACGCAAAAGGAATGACAAAGAAATGATGCCACTTGTTGCAATGTTGAGGTGCCAGTTGACGCCCTTTTTTGTTACCACTGTATAACTGCTTGCAAAAATTGTTCAATATCAGACAGGCAGTGAGGTGATGTGCATTGATTAGTTGTACAGACAGCATGTCTGGTGAGAGGAGGGGAGAGGAGGGGGTGTGTGGGGGGGGGGGGTATATCTTACACAGTGACATGCTCTCGCTCCTGCTCAGGGATGGGCTGCTGCATTCACATAAGCCTGCGCATTAGGTCACTGGGAAAGACTAACAACTGTCTGTTTGTTCCCATCACCAACTGCCCTGTGTGTGTGTGTGTGTGTGTGTGTGTGTGTGTGTGTGTGTGTGTGTGTGTGTGTGTGTGTGTGAGAGAGAGAGAGTGACAGAAAACTGTGACTAAAACCAAAAGGACACAATGTAATTCGCAAGTCAATTCATTTTTTTTTCTCTTGTGAATTCGGCTTGCAATCACATGCAGCTTTAGGAGTGAATTTAATCAAGGGTTTGAATCATTAGCATCTCTCTGTGTTTCCAAGGAGCCGGGGAGGAATTCCTGCCATGCACTAATGACTGCCCAGCAAAGTGAGTCACTCAACTGTCACTTTTATGAGCACTGGTCATCAAAACTATGAAAGATTGACTTGTTTCCGCTGTAGTGTGACAACTGGTTAAAGTCTCAAGTGGATGGGGGATTGTTAGGGTGGGTTGGTGTTGGTGGAGGATTTAGGTTTAGGTTTAGGACCCTCACCAAAACTAGAAGCCGACTTTACCTTCATCCAGCAGCCGCTCCAGATGCGAGAAGATGCCGCTGAAGTTGGGCAGGGAGCTCATCACCTTCCGGTCGTTCATCAGCTGCATTAGGTAGTCCGGGTTGGACTTGGGTCTCTCCTTCACCTCTGTCTCCCCGACCATGGCGAAATAAATGATTGAACTTTAAAAGTCACCTTGCAACAAGGCGAGAAATTTAAACTCTGTGTTTGGGAGTCAAAAAATCAAAAAAAGAAAGAAGAAGAAAAAAAGAGGAGTAAGACCCCAGGGGGTTTTCCACCGGCCACGACCCGCTGACCGCCTCTGGAAGTTCGGAGGTCAAATTTTAAATCTCAGCTCCGGTCAAACTTGACTGTCCCTCGGTTACCGTTTCGTGCGTGTGTGGTGTCTGTCCTCCCTCTGTCCGACTGTCTCCAGAGTTTGAAAAAGTTCCCTTTTAGAGGGGGAGTTTGGCTCTGTTTGACACTTGTTTTCCCCTTTCTCTCTCCACGCACTTCTTCTTCTGCGGTTCAAACTTTAACCATCAACTGCTGTCCACCGCCCCGGCTCGTGCGCTTGTGTCCGTCCGGTGTGTCGGTATTCTGTAGCGGGGCTCGGCTCCCTATCATATGATTACAGTATAGCAGCAGCACGAGTGGGCTGTCAGGGGCGCGCCGCGCAGTCCCGCTATCAGAGTGAGAGTGGAGGAGGCTCGTGCTCGTCTGGCCCCCCTCCTCATAGAAGCCCCCGCCTTACCTCTCACGCGCGCACTTCTACGTACACAAACACATAAACACACGCGCACACACACCCTGTGCCCACACAAGTAGGCTATAACAATATCACAGCTCTGCATAGGTATGTACACCTGTTCTGCAACAGTCACTGTCCATCACTCGCCCTGTGAAGTGTGTGTGGCCAAATGCTGTGGGTCAATTGTTTACTTGAGTTTTTTTTTAAATGTAAATGCTACTTCAGCCTCTTTTAAATTCCAGAAGGAAATATTTTCCTTTTAGCCCACGCTACATTTTTTATAAAATTTTTACTTTTCTATTTTCAGTGATGGACCAAGAATGAATTTCCTCTACTCAACAGCCTCCTACCAGTACAAGAAATACGGAATGCCAATTTACTGTCCTGCATTCAAACCCCCCCCCCCCCCCCAATTTTTTTTTTTATTGTTAGCAAAATATCAGAAGTAAGAGTTGTGCTGTAAAATGGCACCTGTCACTGTTCGACAGGAGGAGCTATAGTTTTAAAGTTTCAATTACTTTAGATACAGTTAGTTGGGGTTCCTACCTAGAAGTCAGAGGTCAGGAGCCCCTCCCAAGGGTCATCAGATAAAATTGAAGGGTCACGAAAAAAGTTTTGTTACACAAACTCCTCTATTCATTTTTAAAAGACTCAAATGCGTGCTCTTATTCTGAAATATTGCAAAACATTACATTTTTGGTACTAAAAATCTGAGAAGTTGAGAGGTTGCAATGCCAATTTAGTGAAACTGCAAACAACTAAAATTGAGATCGCAAACACCAAAAGTTGACATCTTTGACTCTTTATATTGTACACAATTGTCATGAAGTGTAGTAAATAAAAAACAAATACATTATTGGTAAAAGTAGTTAATGATTTACCTAGTGTGTTGTTTAAGTAGATGAAACTATCCAACAGCATATGGAGCAGTAAATGAGCTCATTCTCGAACACAATTGTGTGAAGTACATGTGAATGATTCAACAATAATGATGATAATGACATACAGTAACTCTGGCAGCAGCTGCCACTCTGCGAAATGAGAGCTATTACTTTTAGACACTTTAAGTACATTTTGCTGATACTACTTTCCACAACATTTATTTAGATTTTAAATGTAGGACTTTTACTTGTGGTGGAGTATTTTTTAACACTCTACTGCCTCTCTCTCACACACACTGCCACTCTCCTGTTCACACCCTCCTCATTCAGGGCTTTTGTGAAGGATCCTGAAATAATACGAAGGTGTGAGGTGTGCGTCGCTTCTTTCTGGGTGGCTACCGCTGCCAAAATGTTATTGCCAAAGGAACAGATAGGTGCTAGGCGCTAAACTTAACTTGTTGTAAATCACACACATGTGCACACATACACGCGGGCACACACACACACACACGCACGCGCACACACACACACACACACACACACACACACACACACACACACACAAACACACACACACACACACACACACACACACACAGAGGCGATACAATATGTGTGCCCATGCATGCCTTGACTTAAGCCTTCTGTCAGGCGCTGTCGGCCTCCCACCTGGTTTCTCTCCTCTGTCCACTGTTATATGCAGAGTGTGTTTTCGCCTTGCAAGACTAAACTTATGATCCAGGCTGTGTGGGATGCAATGTGTGTGTGTGTGTGTGTGTGTGTGTGTGTATGTGTGTGTGTGTGTGTGTGTGTGTGTGTGTGTGTGTGTGTGTGTGTGTGTGTGTGCGTGTACATCAGAGCAGTAGGAATTGTAACGGGGCAGCAGCAGTGTCAGTAATTGCTGGTCAGCTGGTATGGCGAGTATTCAGGGCGGGGGCAGTGCATTGTCCTCTCATAGCTCCAACAATGCCCCTCTGAGCAGGCCACACATCTACCAGTCACGGGCCTCTCTCTCTCTCTCTCTCTCTCTCTCTCTCTCTCTCTCTCTCTCTCTCTCTCTCTCTCTGTGCCTCTGTCTCTGCTTTTCTTTCTGTCTGCCATATTTGTTCAGGCCCATAGTGAAGTGTAGAGGGAGAGTCGTGGTACGTAGTAATGTCCATGACCTTTGGCCGAAAAGTCAAGGTCAACCACACTTTACATCTTCATCATTACTTTAAAATATAAAGAACTGTTGCAACTCCCTATCTCACAATAATCAATCAGTCACATTTTCTCTATGATCTTTGTACTCCACTTTTGGATTTGTCTTACATCACTTTGAAACAATCAGTTGTTTAATTGAAGCATATAGTTTTTACATTCAATTCATTACTCAGCAAAGTTATTTAATAAATAAAAATTTCAAACAATGTGCTTTTTTTCTGTCTTATATTATTGTAAACTGAATATTTTATGGCTGTTGGTCAGAAAAATGAAGACATTTAAAGTTATTACCTTTGATTCTGTGAAACTGTAAGGGACATTTCTCACATTTTATTGTTCAAACAGTAATAGGAAATAATCAATTGAGGAAGCAAGTGTGGGATGAACTATGTAAAAATAGTTGTTTGTTGCAACGGTAATCCTTTTCACAACTTTTTGACATTTTACAGAATAAACAATTATCAAAAGATCGATCAACTGAAAAAAAAAAAAGATTGTTGGACGTAGTCTTAATTGTATAGTTCATATGATGATTTAGCAAAACTAAAAATCCAGCAGTCAAGACCTTGAATGCTGTGACATTCTTCAGTGAGATTTATACATTATCTTGTGTAAGAATTTATTCAACTGGAGAATTTCAAACTGAGAGACAAATAATGATAAATACCGTGTCATCTTTAGTGGATTACGCATGTGTTGCATCATCAGAAACTGAATATATTTTGCTTTGGTGGGTCGGTCACACAGAACAAACCAGAATAAAGACGTCACTTTGAATTTTGTTAACAAGGGGCGGTGAATTTCTGACATTTTATACGCTAAACAATTAACTGATTAATCGGGAAAATAATCTACAGTTACATCAATGGTAAAAACAATTATCCTTTCAGCCTTAATCCTTTTGTGTTCCCCAAAATGTTTTCTCTGGGATGATTGTTCTGTTGAAAGTCAGGTTTTATATAAGGTCTACTCCCATCAGAAACATGGGCCCTAATTAGGGAGTTAACATCTTCTCATAAATTTAAAGGGACTTTATTGCATTATTTCACTTGCAATAATTCACTTTCTTCACTTTTAAGTCTTCTTTGCAATGGGGAGGCCACCCCTGTAAGATGTTCATTAATGGAAAGACGCCCTCTTGTGGACTGTTTGTGAAACTGAATCTTTTTTTAGAGTGAGAGGCCATTAGTGTTGATTCATGGGAGCAAATGTGTCAAGGGCACAGAGCAAGTTTGGGAGACTTTTTGGAGTCAAAATAAATGTGAAGAGGTAGAATATACATATTGTCTGCATGCGAAGAGGAACAACAGTGGGAATGAAATATGAAGGGAATCAACTGCAAATATACAGTAACTACATATTGTTTGAAATCTTTACTGTAATAGATTAGACTCACACTCTGTCAAGTTAGATCTTTTTCCCAGCTATCACCAACAGAGAGCAGCAGAATACAGATGGCACACGGGAAGCTGTTTGTGATTCTCATAGGATGGCTTGACTTTGTGGAAGAAGCTCCAGTGTGTGGCTAGTGGCTAACAACTGTTTGGAAGCAGCCATCAATGTAAGGTGTTATTCTGTGTCCATTGGTGGAAAGTCACAAATAACATTTACTCCAATATATTACTCAACTATCATTTTATGCTACTTGACCTTAACTTCCTGCAACTTGTTGCTTCTTCTCTTTCTATATATAAAAATAGAGGCCTTCTAGTTACAACATTGGAATGCCGGCTGAAGATGAAAAAAAGTACTTAATATTATGTATAGTAATAATAATGCTAAAGGGTGATTCTGCTGCATAATGAGTACTTTCACTTTGGACACTTACACTTAGTACATTTAGCTGAAAATACTTACTTTTACATGAGAGATATTATATTGTGGAATTGGTACTTTTACATCTCTGATTACTTCATCCACCAGTGTTCTACATATTGTATAACACTATATGTTTTGGGTCAAATCTCTGTTTCCTTATTTAACTCGAAAACCAGCCTGTGTTTTGTTCAACAACATAATAGATATATACTATCTTTTGTGTGTCTCTATGTCCGTCTCTCTGTCCCTCGGTGACGTGAGTCCCGCAGTAGAACATCACCTGCTCACCTGAGGGAATCATGCTAATCTAAAGCCGATTAGGCCTCTTATCTGCTCAGCGCGGGCACTTATGTGCTTTGGTCCAACAAAAATACCGCGCAGAGTTGGCCTCTTTACCATTCCTGCTGACTCTTCACAGCCCCTCCAACTCCATCTGCTCTAACTAAGCCACGCTGGCTTTGATATGTGTGCTGCTCACTGGTGGTTTGCAGTTAGCAGAATATGTGGCTATCACTTCTGATGTTTGATATTAGATTATGTTTCAAGAGAATGGATAAACTGCACCTAAATAAAATAAGCAACCAGTAGGTAGCTTATTTCGATCAATATGTGGGCTGAATATATATCAAATGATTTGTTACTATCATCTTTTGAAGTCAGAGCTCATTCTAGAGCTGATTGAAGGCACATAAATGGATAGAAAATGAGCAACTGAGTATTAGGTTTTAAGTATGCATCTGGCACACACACACACACACACACACACACACACACACACACACACACACACACACATACATGTGGGACATGTGAAGAGTCATCCCATGTCCATGTGAAAGCAGTAATGCCATAATTGCCCTTATCCTGTTGACTTAATCAGGAACTCTGTGGCACTCACAGCGTGCCGCGCCTCTTGATCTCAGGTTTGTGTGACTCAAGGTCGAGACAACGCAACGCCCTCATTTCACTTTCAAATCACATCTCTAAAATCCTTTATTCTTGTACACAATCAGCATAATCTCTCTTTCTACACAGACAAACGAAAGCCCGAGAAAAAAAAGGAAAAAAGATCATTTGGAAAAACAAACTTTACATGGATTTAAAATAAAATATTTGGATTAATTAAATATAATTTGTTAAAAAAGTTAATTTTTTTTCAGCATTTTCTACACTATGTACAAAGACAGCGACCCTGTTGTTGGGAGATATACATACATTTGTGTCAATATACAGATACTGGATGGACTGAGCGAAAACAGCAAATCTGAGATAACAGTACGGGTGTCAGGAGATGATGTTTAGCTGCCGATTTCAGTCGTCCTCCACTGGTTTTCAGAGTTGGCCCTGCCTCTCTCTGCAGGGCTCACGTCCCAGTTCCCATACCTCGCTCTTTTGGCCATGTGCTGCCACATTCATGCATAATTCATTCTGATTCCTTCAATTTCTACTCCATCTCTGGAGCTTAAACGGTCTCCATTGTGGACAAAGGTGTGTTACAAAAACGTTGTGGGGAGCTTAATTTGTATTTTTTGTCTATATACAGCATGACTATTGACAAGTTAAGAAAAATAAATACACTGCGTTTCTTTGGTTGTACATACGCTCCATCTGCACCTGTGGCTTCCATGAGAAGGGGGGGAACCTGTACATTTACAGTACTTGACTTTTTCTGGAGATAAGAAAGATCCAACCACACAGAATGAATCTCTTAAAGAGTATGGGGGGGGGGGGGGGGGAACCATAACATAACTCACCCTACTCATCATCTCTCTCTATGTATTGAATATACAGTATAGAAACAGGAGTCCATTTGTAAGGAGTCCATTTAAAATGAGTTCATAGCCAAATATGTGTTTGTTTGTTTGTTTGTTTGTTTGTTTGTGTGTGTATGTGTGTGTGTGTGGGAGGTGTGAACATGATAAATGTTGGTAGAAAAACACTCTCACACGTCCCTTTCCTCTCCTCCTCAGATGGGAGTGGTGTCAGTTTTTTTGCAGGAGGGGTGGCGGTGGGGGGTCCGCTCAGCTCACCGTGGCGACCGCTACCTCGCCCCCCTCCTCCACCTTGCCTCCTTTGATGGCCTTCATTTTGTCCATGATGTCAGTGAACGTCTCGGCCACGGTCTTCTCCAGTATCCAGCCCTCGCTCTCGCTCTCCGGGTCCTCTGGGTTAACCAGGGTGGACAGGGAGGTGTCAACGTACTGCAGGCCGATGGTCACAGCAGACTGCAATGGGACAGTGATGCACGTCAGATAAAAAGCTTACAGTGTCATTTTTCCTATAAAAGGTTTATTAGAGTCTTGTGTGTAGCCATACTGACTGAAAATAGAAGAATGAAACTCCAGGGCCCACCAAATTATGAACTGTTCATGATTTCATTGGACAAAATGACCTAGCTGTGTCCCGAATTGCACAAGATACATTTGTATGACTGAAGCAACATCCTATCATCCATATGCAATGTAGATAAGACTCATTATGAGAGCTGCAACGATTAGTAAAATGAATAGGCAACTATTTCATAATTGTGAGAATTTGCAAATAATTTTAAATAATTTCCTAATAAGATAATTAGGAAATGAGGATGGTTATTTTTCACTATTTTCTCCGGTTTATAGATCAATTAATCTATAACGAATTGATTAATCTTAAATGTTAATATGCTTTATCCACATTTTTAATATTCTTTAAAGTAAAAAGTTTCCTCTTTTGATTTTGTGCAAAGTAACAAAAGACAGACAGAAACTAAATGTGCAGACATCAACAGGAGGGCAAATGAGTGGAGTTGAGTTGTTCGGTTGCTGTAGGATTGTGTGTGACCGTTGACTTCGGATCAGATCGAGAGCTCAAGCTCCAGGAAGTGGTTCTGCCCTGGTCACCTCCCATGGATTAACCCCCTTACTGCATCTCTGAGCCCACTATATGTGTCAGCATAGAGAGGCTTGTATAACTACTCTCAAATCTGGGATTCCTCAACAACTATGTGTCTGATTAGCTCCCTGGTTATTGTCTCAATTACAGGTTTTAACAACTCGATTGCTGGGACCGAGGTGTTATTTAAAGGAGCTATGCGCCGTCTCCTTTACACTGACTTCAAGGATTCATCTGTACACGTCTGAGGCAGTTCTGTGTTCTGTGCAGATTTTTTAACCTTAACAACAACAAAACAACGACAGATGTTGTCAGAGAGAGAGAAAGAATGAGAGTTGGCGGGAGGTGAGATTCAATTTGGCTGCTCTAGGATTATCAGTCGGGTAGAGAGTAGCAGGTGAGATAGGTAAACTGCACGTATGCACACGCCAAAGGTGGTGCCGGGCAACCCGACAGTATGGGCGGGGGGAAGGATATTTTGGTAAAGAGGATAGAGTTGTTTTGGAAAGAGATGCAGTAAGTCTACAAGATGGTTGTCGGGGAGGAGTGTGTAAGGGAGTGCCAACAGGCACAAGGATTTGCTTGTTTATCAAAGGCTCTTCACCTCACTTCTCCAAGCAGGCCATCAAAGGCCATAACATGACACACTTTTGTGACTATGTGTGTTCAGTAGGTAAACTTTGGAAAAAACATTTACAGATTCTAGTAAATTTAAGATTTGTTATCAAGGTACTGACAAATCAGAAAAAAATATTTCTATGTTTAATATACTGTACACACAGGTGTGGCTGATGTACATCATCCAAACCAAACAGTTAATTCTCATCCTTAAAGCTATTTCTCTGTTGAAACTGAAAAATACTGTTTACAAACACAATGCCTGTCCTCAGGACAAAGTAATGTGCACCTTAAGGCTAAGAGTTATGCTTCATCTGAACTGTTCAAGCTGTATTTTTCATATTCTAAACAGGAACAGACTCAAAGGTTGAACACTTACAAATTGGTTTGGTCAATGTAAGCCTACCTCTGGTAAACTTCTCCACCTCCATTAAAGTGCATCAGAACTGTCTACCATGCAATGGATGAGACTAAGTGATGGTTAAGGTACTCTTCTTAAACTGAAAATGGTGGAGCAAATGCCATTTTTCACCAACTGTTTCAAAGTGAGGTGGGAATCACATTTAGATGAACATTTGCTTATTTGTGTTGATGCATCAGTGGCCCTGACCTCCAGAAGAGTGACCAGCACCAACAGGGCTCCGATGGTGTTCATCAGGCCTCCATAGTAGGCCAGCAGGGCATCGCGGCAGCCACGCTTCCACACGTTGAGCTCCTCTGTGTAGTGGTCGTAGCTGTAGTGGGCGGTGTTGTTGGTCATCTGACCCTGGATACAGGGTCTAGGGGAGCCGGGGTTACAGCAGCTGAATGGGACTCCATCCATCAGGTACTGGCCATCCACGTTGCTCCCAATGCGGCTAAGAGGATGAAATGTCACGTTAGTGGCATGTTATGATGGGAAGGAGGTGAAAGTGGGATGAGATTAATGGTCAGGAATTGGGCCTACTACATTTGTAGTAACCTATGTGTGGGCTAAATTTAGCAACGTGTGACTTCTCTTTTACCATAATAACTATAAGGTGTGTTGTTCATTGTAGCAAAAATAATGCATTTATCTTTTCAGCTACTGAATACAATCAAATTGAAGACATTTTTCAAGCCACAGGTTGTGGAATTTTACTTTAAAATATTATGAACCATTGATAATATTTTACACAGGCCTAAACATTGCATAACTGAAAAAACAGTGAAATTAATTAACTGAGCATATTTGTTTCAGTGAAGTAGGTTGATGGAAACACATGCATGTTTAGATTACTAAAATGTAAGGTGGTCAGATATCTAGAAACATCACAACAAACTCCTAATCAAGTCCCCAAAAATCTCCCAGATAATACTTTGGTCAATACTACAGAACAGGCAGGAAATAAGGATGTTTAGGTGAGGATTTGAAAAACTTGAAAGAAAGGCCTCGAGGGGCATGTAGATATTTGAAACTTAACGAGTCATTAACAGAGGCCTTTCCTATGATTAACTTCCTAGGCCTGTAATGGCATCACAAGAGTTTTCAAGGGTCCCCTCTTTTATCACAATCATTATTACGGTTATTGGGCAGCCAGTGTTTACTCTGCTTGCAAAATAGCATGTACAAATTGTTTTTTTGGCAATGCTGTCCCTGGAGTAATGCCTGGTCCTCTGCTGATTGGACAGGAAACTCTTGAAGATTCTTGAAGGACACTGTAATCCTTGAGATTAAACAATCATCATGTGCCACACTGAAGCTTCTTCGGAATTGTTCTCACAAAAGTTAACTGGTAATCGGTGCCCAAAGTGTAGATATTAACAGATAGTCTCACATCACTTCACCTGAACAATTTACATTTAATCTTGGTTGTGCCAATTTGACCTCATGTGTCTTTTTCTGTACCTAATCACCAATGTCCCTCCTCCAAGCTTTACCCATAAAACTGCCTAGTTACCTCTTCTACCCTTCAAACCTGCAATACCCCCTCCCATTGTGACCCATTACTCTCATACTTTCTTGGATGGTAATCCTGAGTGGATGAAAGTGTCAAATGCCCCTGCTGTAACCTACCTTCGCTGCAAATCCACTTAACTGAACTCCAACATCACTTCGACGACACTAAATCAAGTCTTCCAGCTTGATACACTAAGGTTCAATGTCGATCCCTTTGAGTGCCCTCCACATCACACATGAATGATCTCAAACTTTTAAAGGTTATCATGCAGTTAAACAACTTGTCACTTACTCTTTGACTTCCTTGGCGCTGAAGTCCAGGTAGCGGTTGCTAACCCACTGAATCTCAAACCAATCTCTGTAGTTGTCATTTCCGCAGCAACGGAACTCCATCTGCATCAGGTCCAGGGTCCTCTTCATGTAGCAGCGTCCGGGTGTGTCCGTGTCCTTGTAGTATCTCATGCCGTTCTTCAGCCCCTCGGTCAGGGTGAACTGCAGAGGGATCCTCATGATGAAGCACAGCAGGGCAGTCAACAGCAGCAGACAGTTGAACACCACACAGCCCATCAAGAAGGTCTTCAAAATGGGCTTCCACTTTACAAACTTGGTAGGGTCCAGCGAGTCGTAGCAGACTTTGCCTCCAAAGGCGTTAATGCCACAGGCTATTAGACCCATAATAATCAACAAGTTGGGTAAGAAGTGGCTCTCGTTGTTGTCCATAAGTTCCGAGCGCTTTCGCAGCTCGATCTTAAAGAACAGACCCATGCTGAAGACCAGCACGCTGGCCATTACGGCGAACCAGTACATGAACCATACAGACTGGGCGAGCTTTACCCGCTTTTTCAGGTCAAACTTGATCAACATCAAAGCCATGGTTCAACTTTTGATGTGTCCTTGGCTATGAAGAAGAGAGTCAAATGACAAACACCAGGAGCTCCAAGATTTCCAGATAATTCAGATAAAAGCTTTTGAATGCACCCACCTGCAGTTCCCGTTTCCTGTTTTAGCAGGTACTCCACTGGCTGGTCCAACAGGACTGGAGAATCAGCTCAGCCTGTAATCCATCCCACAGCCAAAGAGCGGAGATGAAGAGCCCAGGAGGACCCGGGAGTAGCAAAGGAGTATTATTTCTCCAAAGCTATCTCCGATCCCATCGTGACAGAAATTAAAAATTTCACAAGGCCTGATTTCCCCAACTTTTACCAGTTTTCCTTATACACACGTGAGGCTAATTGTGATGTTCCGTTCTCCTGGAGAGGAACAGGATTGCGGAGGATCCTAATGATTACACTCAAAGTTTCAGTACGTCATGCTAAGCCCTCGTAAGCAGCCTGATCCAATTTGAAGAAATCCCTCTACACAAGATGAGCCTGATCGTAAGCCTCTGCCAGGGGCCATAATTGGTTTGAGCGTGCACGTGGTCATGGTCGCCTTGATCAAACACACTAGGAAATGGCTTCAGGTTAAGGCTGACAAAGACCATGGACATGAAAGTGGAGCTTATAATGCAGAATAACAGTTCACAAGTTGGGGTCCATGAGTTCAACACAAACATGATGTCTTCACAGTGGGGCATGTACTCAAGCCCCAGTAACCTATTCGCAGAAACAAAAGAGCTCTCAAGCTCACATATCAGGCCCTCAACTATCACAACTACTGAATACAGGGAAAACAATGAGACATTGGATGGATACAATATGTTCCCACATCAGTAAATATGGATATAGGATGGTTATAGAAAATCTCCTTTTGCAAGTGAAATATGTTTAAGTGCACTCAGCTTTTCTTATTGACACTTGTTGTGTTGCCTGTTATAATCAACACCAAGCTTGGCACAACCTTTGGCCAGATACTTAGGCTGAGTGACTATTATTCTGACTCCTTTGAACTTTACTTCGCTGCAATGTTGCTTACTGCAACATCTCAGATGCACAGTGGTTGTTTCAGCAAAATGCTAATTAATGATATTGAAGGCATAGCCCTCTTATGACTCAAGATATCTTTGGTCTATTTAAAAATCATGTTGTGATGTTTGACTATCCTCCCTTAGCCTACTTGTCTTGTTTTCAATCAAACTATTCCTGGAAAGCCTCCCTTTTTAACACTGCATAAATGTGCCAAATCCAGCTTACTGTCTCTCCGCTTCTGTTTACAACCACACTGTACTACTGTAATCTTATGTCTACTTAATGTCATGTAAGTCTTGCTTTGTTACTGTTTTTGTCCCCTTTTAATTGATTGACAAGTTAATTTTAGCATTAAATAGCTTAGCAAAACCTTAAAATATCCAGATGTCTTTCAGTTCATAGGTACACTTCAACATCCCCCCGCCCTTTTTAATTTGTTTTGCAATTGCTAGCAGTATAAAGTTTAAATAATGGTCGATATAGAATAGTCAAATGAAGATATCATTTCAAAGTATTATTTAATTTTCAGTGTTTAACTATTCTACCATCTGCTATGAAGGCATATTTTACATTATTAAAAATTTGTTTTACTATCTTGTCATTCTTTATCTGTTTATATAAAATCCTAGTGAATGCCCAAGAGAGTTGCAGTTGGTAACAAATGCATTAACTAAGATTTAAATCTGTTAAGTGTGTGTTAAAAACCATGTATATAAGGTAAAAGAGTGAGGGTAACACAGCAGCAGCTTGGTAAAGAAAAACTGAATGTGTTTACACACTTGTGACTTGTGTGGGTAACATTTATTGTAGACATGAACATCTGATCAAATAAGTTATGTTAAATGGTGTTCTTTACTTTTGAATTCAATAAAAATGTATGAGGTGCATTCGGGATCTTCTTTATATTCATTTGCTTTGTTTTGTAGGTTGGATGGGATGGGTATATTCGAATACATCAGTGTCAAAAATATTTAATACATCTTCAATAGAATTCCCCAGAAACAAAGGCTCCATGTTGTTGAGCAGGACAACTGAGTTGTGGCAGTTAAATTAAAGTGTCCTTAATAAAAATTAGACTAGATTTTATTGCATTCGGTACTAGTATCAGGGCACCATTGAAGGCTTTAAGTGACATCCAGGGTCGGTGGTTAGGCAGCCTTAAGGCGCATTGACATGTTAGCACACTTCTTCAGCTGTCCTTCATTCAAATCCTATTTAATTAAGGCTTATTTTGTACCACTGTAGAGGGATTCAAATCTGTTGAAGTGGTTTTTAATCACTTTAATGATACTGCAGATGTATTACCAAATACCTTACAGGACTTTGAAATAAATAACAGGAATCATTTAATTACCAGTGAAAGGTATTTAATTTGAACACCTAATGACTCACATGCCCATCTTCACATGGTTCAGAGCACCTGGCTGTCATTGACAGATCATTCGGTTTTACATGCAAGTAGATTGAGTATGGCAACTACATGCATTTAAGGCAAGATTGCATACAAATTTATGTGGCAAGAAAAATTACCTATAACTCACAATTTCTATATTTTGAGATAAGTGACCGTCTGCTGTACAAGACATTAGTTTAGCATGTGTCTTGTAAGTTTTCATTTTTAATTTAAATTATTTTTTTTATGCTTTATTGATAGTGTTGAGACAGAGTTGAAATGGGGCTAGAGGGGAATGACATGCAGAGAAGGACCGCGGGCTAGAATCGAACCCGGGTCTGCTGCTGGCCGAGGCCCATGGGGGGACGCCCTACCAACTGAGCTAAGGGCGCCCCCTACATTTTTCATTTAGTATGATCGAAAAAACAATATAGGCCAAAAACTACAAAATAAGAGTTTAATTTTGGCAAAAGTGTGGATGTTTTTCTGAACCACAGTCCTGTTGTGATTTGGGGTTGATCTTTATTTAAATATCTTGCCAAACAAAGCAACCTTTTGCACAGTGGAACACAATCAGTGCATCCTGCCAACAACAGCAGCATAAACACATTAAAATGACAAGTCTCTGAAACCAAGTGATCTCTGTGAAATAACATGTACACGACTGTATGTGTGTTGAAAACACATCATTTCATGGTTTAACTGATTTGCTAAAAGGGGTTTTTTAAAGTCTTATTCTAGGGGTCCCAGGTGGTTTTCCTGTCTGCTTCTGGAAGGACAGTCCAGTTAGGGGATTGCGTTCCTAAAGCGAGCCAGTTGAAGTCATCCACCTGGCTCCAATTGTTTCGATCCTTGTCTAAACCAGACACAGCAAAGTCATCTTCCAGGGTGGGATAAGACCAGGAGAACGGGGCGAAGCTCACTCCATGACAGTCCTCTACGATAGCCCGACTGGTGACGTGAAGATACACCTGTGTGTCCGTGGTGTGGTGGGTCCGCAGCTGCTGACAAGGGAAGGCCAGTGTACTGTTTGTACAATGGTCGACGAATACTGAACTAGACACGGGCCCGCACAGGATCTCACAGTTATCTATGTGTTTTAAGTGCAGCGTGCTGGGGGAACCGAACAGACGGACCTTGCAGTTAGTCAGGTGTGTCAACAGCACGTCTCCATGTTTCATCTCCTCTGCCATCTTCGTCAGACGCACATTTTCCATGTTGGAGAAGCCGCACTGCTCAGAGGCTGGGGCTCCATCCACCTTGGTGCTACCTGGATCTGCAGGTGTTGCAGTGGCATTAGTGTAGGGCATGTCTGCCACTGGTGCAGAGACTTGATCAGATGCTTTAGTGCGAGCTCGAAAGGCAAACTTCTTCTTGGGCAGACCCTCCTCTCTGGTCTCAGCGAGGGAGGTTTGGAGTTTCTGGAGAGCAGCCTGGGCTTGTCTGAGCTCGTACTGCGTTAAAAACAACACACTGTCGTTGAGAAACTTTTGCAGCTGTACCGTTTTGTTCATGGCCTCCTCCAGCCTTTGAGTGAGCACGGCCCGGTCAGCTCCGGAGCAGCTAGACAGCAGTTCCTCGATAGCCGCCCGCTCCGTGTTAAAGGCGGTGTTGAAATACTCGCCTTTTTCCTCAGCGACAGACTGGCTCTCTTTGGCCTCCCTCCTCCGCTCTACGTCCTCGATCCTTGTCTGGTGCCGTTTCTGAAGGCCCTCTGGGATCTTGGCTGCTGCGCTTTCGCCGGGAGACCCGGTTTCCAGGCTAACGTCAAACGTTGCATCCATATTGTTTAATGTTGTTGCTTTGCCAGTTGATGCGGAAGTTATAGCGGAACTTTTTCTTCTTTGGGCTTATTGAGAGCCTCAGTTAAATTTTCACAGCGCCATCTGCTGTGTCGGAGGGCGTCATTGAAGTCAACTATCTGGACAAATATGATAGGCTAAATAAAAATAAAAAATAAAGGAAAAACTTAAATCTATATTTAGTAATCTACCTTTGACCCACCAAAATAAACCTACTTCAACTTAATGTATCTGGTGACAGGTTTTAATAAAAAAAAAAAACTGATTGAAGAATAGCACAAGGCCTATCCTATTGAAAATATTAAAATTGTTAAATGTTTCAGATAAGGGCATGTAGATTTAAAATCTTTATTATCAACAACACCTAGGCCTATTTTGTGTTACGTGCTATAACCCCTTTTCAGACAAGTGTATTAGGCCTATGTGTTGTTTATGGTAATCATATTGTATACAAATAAGTAGGCTATCTAACCCTTTATCCATAGGAGTTATATATAGCCTTGACATGTAGGCCTACTCAATAACCTTTTAAACTCTACTGCTTGTGTTTTAATGTTTTAATTGGTCATCATTGCAAAATAACAGAATTACACAATATTATTGCATTGCCTACTATCTATCTATCTATCTATCTATCTATCTATCTATCTATCTATCTATCTATCTATCTATCTATCTATCTATCTATCTAGCCTATATTAGTAGGCCTATATTGATATAAAATCGTTAGTGGTAAATTAAAGGAATAAAGACACAAAGATATGTTCTATAATATAATTTATAAACGTTTATAGGCTACATAACAAATAGTAGCCTACATTATGAAAACATAATATGCAACTTGAATATAGGCTAATGCAAATATTCCAATCATACCAACAAATTGAGCACTGCATTAAATTAAATAATAACAATATAAGGTGAAAAAGGCTCCTTTATTAACCCCCTGGGGGAAATTACATAAATCATATATAAAGTTTGAAATGTAGGTTATTATTATGCAGGCCTACAGTAACTTATGTAGCCTATGTCATACCTGAGAGCAGCTTCAAGGTGTGGCACACAGAGGCCCGCCCTCTACCGTTAGTAATGATTAGGTATGTAGCCTATAATAACATGTATCTGTTATTCATGAGGGCAATCAATCATATTTTAATAATTCATATAAATATTAAATTGTGCGTTTATGAATTATTTTTTATTTTTTGTGTATTCCCTATTCAAATGTTGCCCGTCGCATGCTGCCGTTGTGAACTGGTGATTTGGGTTGCCTTGTTCCGTGCACTACCCCAACAACCCGTGCGGTGATGGCGAGGAAACCCCGTTGACAAGGCACTGCTTTTTCATGACGGTGAGTTTCCCTTTGAGTGTATTATAATTTTGTGATAAAAATTTCAAGGAAAAAACACACACAACCTCCTTCCTCCCTTCCTTCAGGGAGGGAAGAGAGTTTGAGCGTAGAGAAAAATCTATCTGAGACAGAACAGGGACAGTGAGAAAAATATATGAGTGGGAGAGGGAGAAGGAGGAGGAGGAGAAGGAGGGGGGAGCAAATTAAAAAGTTGCCAAATGGAGATATTGGGTTTCAAGAGGAGTGAGACAGGAGTAAAGGGTTTGCCTCTTTTGAGTCGTCTTTATGTTTTGCTAATCGGGATAAATATGTACGGCTCCACGCGGCGTTGTCCCGTAGCATTTTCGACGAATTCCAACCGACGTTTTCAAAAAGAGGCGTCGTCGACACCGCGGCTAGCTAACCAGAACAAGGCCGGTGTTTACCGTGAAAATGTTTCGGAGCTTCCCGAACAGAACGCAGACTGGACGGGCTTGCCTTGGACAAAATCGCTCCTCTCTCTGATCGAAACGCGTCGGTACGACATATCGAGACAAATGTGACGTTTTTCGTGCTGGCAGTTGAGCCACATAGAGGACAAATGAAAGCCTCCCCCAACAGAGAAAGAAAGATCGCGTCAGTGGCTGTGGCTGGACGACGGGCGTTTTGTGCTGCTTGAATGCGATTATCATTCTGTCGATTCAGTCTATTTTTGGAAATAAAACTTGCAAGCTGTACATTAGCTGGCTTACTAAAACCAGCGGGCGTCACCGCACACACCAACCGTAGCAGGACTACAGCAGCGGGGACTAGCTTGATTTGTGTCGACCCAGGCATGCTAGGGCGGATTTGGGAGACTGAATTTAAGCTCTAAATTGCACAACGTGTTTAAAATGTGTCATTATTTCGACAACCCGGATAAAAATGTGCGACTCGTCTACAAAATCAGCGTTTTAGCTCCAAAATAATCACGTTTTCGCCTTGTCCTTTTATTTGAAACATGTAGCAACCTTGGTGGATTTTATCCGTATAGGAAATGCTCGACCTTTGACGTTAATTTTTTCACGTTAGGGATGAACGGTTTTTAGTGGTTTTAAGATTACGATTGTATCGGATAACAAAAATAAACTGTTAATGTCAAATATTTTGCATATAAAAGTTGGAGAAATACGTTTCAATACATTTGAAAATATCTGTGAAATAAAATGTCAACCTGCTTATCGTTTGGTTCCCGTCCTTTTGTTTAAAAATGTCAACATTGCTTCCTCTCATTTTTGTAATATGGTGTTCACTTTTAAAGGGCAAAGGACCTTCACTGCCAGTTGTAGCCTAGTCTCCCCCCTCTGACGAGATAAATCGACATTTTTATTAGTATGGGAAGTTAACAAAAAACAATATTCAATTGACTTTAGCTGGTTTCTTGGTAGGACTATGCAAAAGTCATAATGCAAAAAGTTTAAATAGCCTTTTCTGTACAGGAGCCCTGTCGTTCTTTGTTCCCCCCGAATCAAAGATGGAGGCTGAACGTGGCTCAGCTGTAAAGACAGCCTATGTCATGGTAACAGCCATTTTGTAGCATTGCAGTTGTAACATTTTGCACAGACTCAGCAACGCACAGCATACACCTCTGCACGACTTTTAACACAACATGGTACAAAACAACATAATGTGAAGACCAGTGTTTTCAAATGCTAAGGAATTTAAATCTTCCAAGACATGTAGGCCATATCTACATTGCTTAAACACAACCATTACATTACAATAGATTACCTTGATAGATTACCAAACACCCATAACTCACTACTCGGCTGCATCAAATAAGTTTCTGCCCCCCTTGTGTTATGTAGCACCAAGATAGCTGCAAGCTTTTTGCTGGCTGACACAACATAAAGCCAACACCTCTCAATGTAGAAACTCAAACAACCATTCAAGGTATAAATGGAGCCGGGTGGAGTTATTTACACTCAAATGACCATTTTTATTCAGTGGAGACTCAGAACAACCAATGTGGGACAGCAGAGGAGGGTTATGGGTGGGAGTTAGTGTGTCAGAGACAAACATCTGTAGGAGGGTATGAAGGCCATCCTGCCCTTATAGGCCTATTGCATACAGGTCTCCCATAGCACAAAACAACAACCAACACTTCCTCTCCTCCCCTCATTTCACACACACCCATCTGTTTCTTTCTATCTCACACACCTCTCTCTCCAAACACTCCCACGCCCTGTATCTCACACTTATGATTCTGTAATCTTACTAGATGCAGTTTCTCACCCTCCAGCCCGGCAAACAAAGGGTGTTAAATGACTGAACCCATGCTTCCTGCTGCAAGTCTGTGAGTGAGATGCCCTTACTATTATAATACAAGTGGTAAGCCTTTACAGCAAATACACTCCTATACCCTTAGAATAAAAATTAAAGCAAGTGATCAATTTAGGCTCATTATGATGATTAATAAAGCTATTTAGTAGCCCTTGGTTCTTTTACATTTTAACATAAATGATCCAATCTTTAGTTCAAATCAGACTTCAGCCGTTACCTCACTATATCCCTTTATCCCCCCACACTCTTTCAGATGTCATGGATGATGAGGATGACCGCCGTCTTCTGGATTTCTTAGGGTAAAAACCCCCTGTATAACACTTACATTTTGGTTATCACTTTATGAATGGATGCACTGACATTAGTCCCCCAGGCAATTCACAGTGTGGCCACTGGCTACATTTGTCCTTAAGTTTTGCTTGAATAGTTTGGCAACATTAAGTTTATAATAATAGAATGGCCCATTTAGGGGAGATTTATTACAAAGCATTTGGTGTTCCTCTACTCTGGACGTGTTAAGACACTTATTTTGTTAAAGGTTTGTTCTAGGAACCTGAACATCTCTTTTGTATTCCCTTTTCAGAGATGTGGATGCACTGAATGACTATCTCCATGGCAGCAACAGCAAGTCTGTGAGTGATTCCTTTAGACTGTATTCACACTCTTTCCGCTCAAAGTTTGTCTGTAAAGTTACTTCACATGAATGCGTAAAGAAATTCAGTCCAATTCTTCTCTGTTGAAGTCTTTGTCTATTTTGTTTCCGCAGATTGAGGAGGATGATGTAACCAATGCAGCTTACGGGTCGGATGGGTCATTCTTTGCCAATGACACGGTGAGTTTCTCAGGCTTCTTTATTGAGCTTTTAGTAATTTAGCATGAAGTAGGCATTCCTAGGATTGGCTTTGTATGAAGGTGATCCATTCAAGTTGGTGCTAATTTGGGTATATACGAACATTGGTAAATTACATGATTCAAATTTTATCATGAATAGTTTAAACAAATTTTTTTTGGACGGGGTGAAAAACATTACGAATGCATGCGACAGACCTATAGGAATTACTTTCTCATGTGCAGTACACATGCAAACAGATTTCCACTTTCTGCTCATTTTCTCTGTTTTTCTGCTTGAATGCTTCATTTAGGCTGGCTCCAACAGCGGCCTCAAAGATGGCTCCTCTTCAATGGGTGAATTTGGCGAGGATTCAGCAGGTTCAGGCCTCCAGCTCTCAAGCAGCCTTTCGTTCATCGAGGATGAATTGGGGCCGGAGCCGTCCCCCGGAGTGGTGGACCTCGGGGGAGAGGACCAGCCCTTTGACATCCTCCAGAAGTCTCTCATGGAGGCCGACATCACAGAGCAGACGTTGGCTCAGGAGGCCTTACTAGAATCCCAGCCTGCTCCCACTCTGGTCCAGGCTCCCGCTCCCTTCCCCTCCCAGCTGGTCTCTGGGGGTTACGGAGGGGGAGTGGTAACCACGGCGACAGCTTCGTTCCCCGCAGGCCAGTTCCTTCAAGGGATGTCCCCGCTGCCAAACGGCTCGGCCCAGCACATCCAGGTGTTGGGCTCCTTTGGGTCGGGTGGTGGTGTGATGACTCTGAGCAGCTTGGACAGGACTCCTCAGCAGATTGTTCTGAGGCCGGGGGCGCCTGTAGGTGCACCAGGGAACGCAACAGGGGGGCAGGTGTTTGCCCCTACCCAAGGGCAGGTAGGCCAAGTCGGCTTACCTTTCAAAAACATCCCCCTACAGAACATCATCATCCAGAGAGGCCCGGGAGGGACCCAGACTCTTGTCAGACCCATCCAGCCTAAACCCCTTCAAGCTGGGGCTCAGACTGTGTACAGCCTGGGTCTTCAGCATTGTGCCACCACCATGGCTAATGTAGTTAACGCTAACACTGGCGGACAGTTCACACCCAATGGCTCCATAGTTGTGCAGTCGCCTATGGAGCAGCAACAAGCGCAGGCCCAGACTAATCTAACACCTGGACAGTTCTTACTGCCCAACTCTTTGTCGCTCACTCAGAGCAACAACCTCCACAACGGCCCCACTGACCCCAACTCAAATGCACTAATGACCAATCAGAACGCCGTGCAGATTGTTGCTGGGCAGAACTTCACCGGGCCACACGGAGGCCAGCTAATTTTGAATCAGGGAGTAGTGAGTGGCGGTCAGGTTGGAGGGGCTGTAACGCAGACATGGACAGGAGTTTCTTGTGCGAACTCCACTACCGTGCAGACGTCATGCGTTCCTGGGCGTCTCACTCTGGTCGGCACGGCGACAGGGATGGGTGGTCAAGGCCAAGTGTCGGCCGGCCACGTCCAGCGCCTACTAGTGACTCAGAATCACAATTGCACTTCTCTGTCCCCTGTACCTGGTACTGTGGAACAGCAAGACTACAGACAGGTACAATCACAAGTTACTGGTGCTATTTCAATCATTTCACTCTGCATTTGTGTCTCCTTCCGGAAAATTTGTATTCTACTG
The DNA here is from genome assembly GCF_949987685.1 of Ammodytes marinus. Lineage (NCBI taxonomy): Eukaryota > Metazoa > Chordata > Actinopteri > Uranoscopiformes > Ammodytidae > Ammodytes > Ammodytes marinus. Next base: position 5,894,774 of record NC_137224.1, on the reverse strand, counting down.
ACAACATTTTCATTAACATTTTTCAGAATACTTCATCACCTGCCCTCAAACAGGAGAGACAGGTGCAGCTCAGCACCGTCCAAGGTAACAAAGCCTGAACAAGGTTTTTCGTCCATGATGTTCATAAATGTACCCTGCCACACTGTGACCTGTTGTTTTTTCTTGATCCCTCTAGTTATGTCAACCATGACACAAGATACAACGCTAAACTCTCAGGTATATAACTCATTCAGCACTTATTTTTGTACTCATGTTGGCTTATATTGAAAGTGGATCATGCTGACGAGATTGAAAGTATTATGACAACTTATATTATTTGTATGTACTATTTGTTATAGGTCAGTGCTCAGAAGAGACCTGCCCTTCCGCCACTTACAAGAGGAGGAATGTAAGTTTTTTTTGGACTATGGATGACTATGTACTGAGTGATTATGTACTGTTTATTAATTTAATAATTTTTTTTTTATTGTCCATCGCTGTATTGCGCTATCCAGCTTTTGAAGGAGCATGTGTCTCTTTCCTGTAATTCTGCACAGGGTTTTACAACAGTTGAGGAAGGATCACGTTGGAGTTCACACCCCAGATGTGCGTCGATTCACTTCAATCGACGATGCACTCCAGAGACTCCTCCCTTACCACGTGTTCCAGGGGACTCCACCCAGCCGGGACGAGTTCTCACAGGGTACAGCGTTGAATTTATCAGCTTAACCCTAATTCTGCAGGGAAACTTGCCCACATTTATGGCTGTATTATGGTTAGGTTAGGTTAAACTTTATTGTCCCGGTGGGGAAATTTGGCTTGGGCACAGTGCCTGATAGATTCATAAAACATAATTCACAAGAGTAAAACCAAAGACAAAACCAAACAAACAGATGACATTTGAACGTCGACAACTCAGTGTTCAGTAGTCTGTAAGTTAAGTGCAAGTGCTCTATTGCATAGAAATGTAAGGTGTATGGATAAAGTGCAGGTGTTAATGTTTATTGCACATTGCCCTATTGCACTAGAACTTGTGAAGAAAGTGCAAAGTGCTAACCTATTTTTTGCACATTATTCTATTGCACGCTGCTCATCAGCTTATTAGAGGCTGCGACAAATTATAGTTTTAAGCAAATTGATTTGCATTTTCTCACACAAAGTCTTCTCCCTGATGGCATGGTTTCATATTGAGGGAAAAGAGACTGTTGGAAGTCGGAAATTATTTTCTTGGCTTTATTCCTATCTGCCTGCATATATAGGCTGTGTATAGGCTCGTATTCTTTATACAGATCCTTTGTGCTTATAATTGTTGCGTTTGCAGAGTTAAAGTACCTCCTTTTCAAATTTGTGTCGTTTTGCTTACAGTGGAAGAAGAATTTGAGGTAGTTGCAACTCAGGTGCTGAAAAGGACCCACGCCATGGTAAACAAATACAGACGGCTACTAATGGTGGAGGCTGAGGTAAGCACACACACACATGTGGGAATGGTTGCAAACATACATGCTTCTCCTGTTATGACATGCACAGGGCTAACAGGTTGCCTCTCCCTTCCCCGCAGCGTTCCAGTCCCTCATCAGAAATGGTGATGATTGACAGGACCTTCAACCAAGAGGAGCGAGGCAACTTGACACAAGACAAACGCATGGTACTAGTGGATCCAGGTATACAAAATAAAAACGGAAGGGTAAAAGCTATTTGGAACTCTTTTCTATAGAAAGTTTTGTTTTAGTTTAACTTTTTCTCTCTTCCCTGTCCGTTTCATAGACACCTTCTTGGAAGAATTCTGTTGCGGTATGAAGTCCAAACATTTCCAAGATCCCATCCCTTCTAAGTCGTTGTCCAGCTCTAGTTGGAACCAGTCGGACAGTCGCTCTACAGAGCCGCCGCACAAGACAGACTCTCAGCCCGGGTACGGAGACCCGGGAGGTGGCGGCGCTTTGAAACAAGCCGACAGACTCCACCCGCCACCACCGCACTTAGAAAACAAGAGTGTCCTGGAGCTGAAGAGATCGCAGCAACACTACGGGCCCAGCAGCAACAACAGCAACAGCGGCAACAGCCTCCCCGCTAGCAACAGTTATCCCCAAGGTAACCCCCAATCCCCTTTTGCAGCTACGCCAGGAGGACAGACGCACTTTCAGGTGTCTCCCCACCCGTCCTCCCAGCCCCAGTATCCGCCCCCTACGCTCAGCGCACCCGCTCACTCCGACACAGACTCTGCTCTAGAGGCGGCCGTCAACAGCATCTTGGAATGTTAAAGACTGATGCCCCATATCATCCCTAATGTACGGTTCGATCTTCTTTTGTGTTTTTTTGTCTAACTCTCCCGTTGTTTTATTTGTTGTATTCCCCCACAACCCTGTGTGAAGAGAGGTTAACTCCTCTTTAAGGCCTATTATTTTTTGTGACACCATCTCCGGCAATGTAGCATGTATTTAGTTGTTTTAAATTTGGGGGGTTTTGAGGCATGACGTTGCAGTAAAAGACGCCGTCGAAGTGCCAGATAAACCCAGGCACTTAAAATGACCAATAACGATGCGGGAATGTGTGCAATGCAATGGACTAACGGATGGGAAAAGTTCTTATTTTGTTTATTTTACCATTCATTTTAAATGGGCAAAGTCTGGGACTGCAGTAGCTTGAATAAGTGAGTGTCCCTCTCACACACACACACACACACACACACACACACACACACACACACACACACACACACACACACACACACACACACACACACACACACACACACACACACACACACACACGGGTCATTCATATTTTCTGCCAGTAGATTACCCCCCCCCCATTAACTATGCTGACAAAAAAGGATGATGACGGGGGACAAATGACAACTCTGTGCCTAAATGTAGGTTTTTTATTTTGAAGTGTTTACATGAAGGAGTTATTTTCTAAATCATCCATTCACTCGGTTCCCATTACAAACATGCACAGTGCACACACACATATGTTTTAGTACAATGTGTTCTGTAGATTCATAGTTCTCACAGCTGTACATTTCCCTTGGGGTCAATAGAGACACATCCGCATAGACAAATTGCACTAAACGTACTGTCGCTTATTTCAGGAGGTCTCGTCAATACACAGCGTGCACTAAGCTAAACAGAATGTGAACATTTGGAACTGAACCAAAATCCATTCGCCTGCTTTCAGCTGCCTGCAACAAAGAAAAACCTCTAAATGAAACTAGAAAACCAGTCAAACTAGTCCCACAGACATATATAGTTGTGTTACAGTACTCTGCAATGCTTGTTTTCTTGTGCTTGTCACATTTTCTTTGGCATTTTTTCTTTTGTACCTTAAAGGTATGCAAGCCCCGGCACAGACATAGGACAGTCTCCATCTCGTCCACTGTTCATCATTTCACAGTGCGTCTGTGTCAGGGGAGCTCAGTCCTCAGATTGAGGAAGATATGTTACGATATGTTTTATCTTTTATATTTAGATTTTTTTATTTCATAATCTTTTTTAGAAATTAAATTTAAAAAAATAATTTTTATCTCTGTTATAATGTGTTCCCCGGCTTTGTGAACATGACAATATGGTCATCAGTAGAAATGACCCCGGAGGGTCATTGATTGTACGTATGTTTGTTTGCCTTTGGCGTATAATGATATATTGATCATATCTATATATGCTTCACTACTTTGACATGTCTATCAGTGTGTATGTTTGTTACTCAGCGTACTAACACACTGGTCTATGACTGTTTTTATGTAGTTTGGTTGTTTGATTTGCCATACTCTTGACTTTATTCACAAGTGTTCACTCTGTCCCCCCTGGATATTTTAACTCACTTTTTCAGTGTTTCTTGTCAAACATTTCTCACATGATCTTCTCCCATTTCACTATCAGCAGTGCAACCAAAATTCATAATTGTCACGGGCGTGGTCTTGTCCAGAATCACCTCAGTATTTCAAGTCTGTTTCTGTTTTTTATTTGCACCCCTAAAATGCTCCCAATCTGTTCTGGTTTTATCAGGTGTTTACTTAGTTTTTAGAGCCAAAACATGACTTACTGTGATATACAGTATAATAATTAATATAAAGAACTCATCCTGAATATTGGACATGTATTTCTGTTATTGACAAATCTACAGAAAACTGCACTATAGTTTAATCAAGAATGGGTGATTACTGCTAAACCCACCACTGGACCAAAGCTTAGGTTAAATGTGTTAAATGGGGTTGATTCTGGATAGCACCAACTCTCTCCTACAAACATGTCTGTGATATATGCTTGCCATTAGACTACAGGGGCAGAACGAAGGCCTTTTATATGTGGTGATAGATTTGGTGTTTGAGTGCCAGTGGCCATCGCAGCCCGCCTGTGTCTCTGCCCATAGACCTTCCATATGTACCAGTGCACGATGAGAAAACATGGCTACCTGCTTTGAAATCCCTAATGATGCATAACAAGATTCAAGGAGATTTGTTATTTGCTCCTTCAAGCGGTTGCTGCAAGACGTTGTGCCTCTATTGCCCTTATAGAAATGGTTGTAGACATGCACAAAGTAGGGGACCTGTGTGTCCAGCAGTGTTGTATAATCTTGATGCATATCAGCGTCTGAGGGCCTGGTAGGAACATACTGTGCTTTTTCTCCCCTGTTTTCAGTGCAGAGATGGGTTTTTTTATGCCTCCATTTTTCACTGTTGTTTTGTCTCACTTGATTTGAATAGTTTGTTGTTTTTTGTATAAAAATGAAAAGTGAAACACAATATTTATAATTTTTGTATGGAAAAAAAGAATGTCAAAAAAAACATGAGAAAATGGAAATGATTTTTTATTGTGTTGGCTAAGAACGGGTGTCAGGAAAAAAAACGTTACAAAAATACAGTCATTTTCTTCATTTGTAGCTAATTTGTGTTCACGACAACAGCGAGGAGAGTCAACAATAAATTCATTTTCAATAACAGAACTGGTCCAGTCCAGCTGAGAAACCTCCTTCTATCGTCCCTCCATTACTATTCTGTGAGTGTTCACACACTGGCACTGACAGGCTAAGCATTCACAATAACATCATGTGACGGGGGGAAGGAGCATTTGCCAAAGAAAAACAGATTTGTTACCCTCTGCTGCTCAAATTCGATCTTATCACAGATAATGATTGCAGGACATTTTGAATTTCATGTTTCTCTCGGATCTGGGCTGTGAACGTTAAGATTTTATCAAGTTAAAAAATGTGTTGCCTCCCTTTAATCCTTTTCATGGGCCCCAGCACCCAATGCCTCTGCACAAAGGCGCAAAGAAAACTCTGCATAGCAAACATTCGACTGCCCTGCCCCTCTGGTTGAGGTAACACAACCCAACAATGACACCTAGTGGAGCCTCAGGTACTAACAGTGGGACTGTAACCTGTCCATAAAAAGTCCGATTTTGTGAACGTTTTCCCTTCCCAAACTAAAACAACACACAAAGCAAACTAAATTAGAATAAATATAGATGAGTAAATAAATACATTTAAGTGAAACAAAGTAATTTATGCAAGACCAAGTGCATAGCCCAGCGGCTGTCAAATGCCATATGTTGATGTAAATCAGTTGAGAATGAAACTGCTGGTATCAGAATCACAAGGCTTCAGTTAATAGAAAATATCAACACTTTTTTTCTTTTTATTAATGGTACTTTCTCCACCGATCACGCTCTGAAAAAGAATGGGAAAAAAGCCCAGTTATCTCCAAATCCACATAGCCCTTCACATAAAGCAACACTGATAGTAATCCACACACTTACTTATATGAGGGTAGCTCCAGATGTAGCTGAGCACACAGTATCCTGCTAACAACATGCCCACTCCGCCTACACCACCTTTCTTCACATCAATATACCGCCTGTAATACCACTGCCAGCCTGAGGAAAAACATATATTAAAAACGTCATACTTTACATTACAGAAGATGTAAAGGAATAATTCAACAGTTTGAGACTAGGGTCAATAGTAAAAAACCCAAGTGTGAAAGCTTCTGGTTGTGGTTTTACAGTGTTATGTATCCTTGATGGTTAACTGTCAGTTTGCATATTGTAATTTTGAATATATTTGAAGGATAACATGTATATAAAGTATGTGAAGTTTAGAGGTGCTGGCATGTTCATTTTGTTCCCTTCAGACAGAGACAGGCTAGCTGTTCCCCCTGATTCTTTATGCCATTATGCTAAGCTACACCAGTCGGTTGTTGGGTGTAAGCTTAATATTTAACTAAAAGGCAAAAGTGTGCTATTGAACTTCCTCATCTAAGTCTGATTTCCCAAAATGTTGAACAATTTCTTTAAAGGCAAACTGTAGACCTACTGGATGTTTTACTGTATATCTGTATTAGTGTGAGATGTGTGAGTAACATTCACCTCTTTGCACCATTCCTGCCACCTCTCGTGGATGGTTGGGAGTTTTGCAGGCCAGCCACTCAGGCAACTCCCTCAGTCTCACTGTTCCAAGAGGCCGCTGTATCAGAGCACCTACAGGTCATGACAGCCATAAAGAATCAATGCATCAACACAGAAGAAATACACATCTTTGATTTCATTAGAGCTGGATATTGTATGTTCTCTATACTATTAACTATACTAGATTTGATGCCTGAATATCGGTACTGATACCCAAACATTTTTAGGGCCGAATACATTTTTTTTTATTATCCTTTTTTAATATATAAAATAATAATAATAATAATGATACAACTTTGCCTAAATAAAGAAATCTAATACTCAGTCCATTGACTGTAAAATACTGACCCTTGATTCCAGTATCAGCAGTGGTTTGTTTCCTGGCCTCGTACAGCGACTTCTCCATCGTCAGCCCTCCCTTGGCTCTTGTTGTGCCCACCTTCGCCGACGGAGGAAAAAGATGAGAGCTGGGATTCGGAAGTTTGGTGAGTATCGGTGATATCTTGGGGATTCCTGTCATGTTATTGCCCACCTTCAGCCCCTCATTCACACCGATGGTACGTGGTGTGGACGTGGCTACGCTGACCTGAGAAGTAACATTGTGTCGCTTGGGGATTAAAGATGCTTGTATGGACTTTGGCAGATGGTCTGACAGAGCTTTACTTGTTGTTACCAAACTTTTATCAACAGTGTCTTGATTTCCTGTTGGGAGTGAAACCAGACTGAAATCGGTACCGGTTTTTATTTTGCTGCTTAATTCATCAGTCGTTTCTATGTGGCTCATGATGCTCAGCCTGTTGGTCTGACGGTTGCCGTTGACTCGGCCCAACGTGGCTTTAACGCCCTGGAGGGTGATCCTGCCCTGGTGTTGATCACTTCCACTTCCTGATTTCAAGAATGTCTTATTCACAGAAATATCCTCAACTTCCTCCTCGCTGTCCATCCAGAACTGGTCTCTCTTGCTTTCCTTTGCTTTAGCTTTAGAGGTATCTTTGGTTGTGGAAAGGGATTGCGCCGCCGCCTTCTTCTTCTTATTATTTGAAGCCTTAGCTTTAGAGGCAACTTTGGGTGTGGTGTCCATGGACAGAAAGAGAGGATCTGCTTTGTTTTTTGCCAAGTCTTTGTCGGGAATGGTTTTGGTCTTGTTCGCTGCAGTGGGCATGGAGCTTAGAGTATCTGCCATTGGATGTTCCTCTGAGGTAGATCTGGTTCCTTCCAGTGATCCTAAAGAAACCTCTATGGAATTTGCATCTCCTTTCAAAACACTGGGAGTCATGATGGCTGTCCTGATTTGCTCGGACAGCTTCTGTTTCTTCTTCTTAGTGGATGGTGGAAGTGATGCAGAATTCAAGGACAATGACTGTGACGGAGGTGGTGTATTTGCAATATTCAAAGGTGTTGCCGGCGGCGATGCTGGTGATGGCTTCTTACTCTTCTTTGATTGTGGACTTGCAGCCGTTGACAATGCCTTTGCCGATGAGGTCGTCTGATTCGCGGTGACATCATGTTTGGTCTGAGGGGTTTTGGAGCTTGCTGCCGCCTTGCAGTGTGGCAGGTGACTCTTCAACCGTTTGAACGTTTTCCCGCAGAATGGGCAAACTTCTGTGGAGCAAAGCAGTGCACATGTGGTTAAAACAATAACAGTGCATGTTGGGATTTGGTCAATGTCTATAGTGACAGATATATAGGTCACTTTACAATGGTTTACAGTTGGTAAATATTTATATCCCACTTATAACTTATCCTTTACACTTGTACATAATAGATTTAATTATATTTTACAGGCCCAATATGTCATTCTTCCATCTCTAAATATTAAATGTTATTTGCAAATGCACTGTTGTCGTATTATCTATGTCTTATCTCTTCACTTGTGTATCTTACTTTCTAAATTTTTTTCTATTCTTTAAGTTGCATTGTTGAAAGGAGCCTGAGACTCAAGAATGTCATTGCCAAGGACTGCTCCGACTTTTGTGTACATGACAAAGAATCATGCTCTTGATCTAGGGATGCATCTTACAATTGGCCATATCAATTCATATTTCATTCATATTTTTCATTTATGACCAATGATCAGGTTAATGATAGTGTAAAATACAACAAAGTCCTGGCCATATTTAATAAAGGGGAAATACACAGTTTGTATTATTTATTGCATGTTGAACATCATGTTCTTTCTTTCAGTATCTTTTCTACTGCAGATTCTATTGTTTTGCATAATTTAGCAGTGCACCTAGTCTAAATACATTTCACAATACAAACATATGTCATATTGTCTGTGAAAAAGTCACGCGGTATCTCGTTCGTGAATGATATTTCAATATTCTGATACTTACCGGAGCTCATTTTGCACGCGTCTGTAGAGCAGCCAATCAGAGCGAAACATGTTCCGAAAGTTACAACAAGGAAGTTAAAGTAGAGCTAACAATAATGTGACAGTAATAAGCACATGAATACAAAGCGGTGTCACTTATAAACACTTTAAGTAAAACAAGTTTGTACATTCAGGGTCACAACAACAGTCACAGACTAAGGAAAGACCCTTTGGGGGGTGGCGCGTGAGGAGCCTGAGTATAAATTACTGTTTAAAAATGTGTAATGTTATTGTTTGTAATTATTGCTGTTTAATTCAGAGGATATTTTTTAAGGTATATTCCCTAACAGGGAATGGGTTAAAATCAGGCCCTCTGATACACACAAAGAGTTATTCAAAGACCTGTATGATCATAATCCTCTCGGTGGGTGTGGCACGTGAACTTCGTCGTAAATTTGAGATGATTCACTCCTGCCTACTTCCGTCTTCGCTAAAAATCCCCGAACTTACCGCTAAAGTTTTCGTCGATATTAGTCACAAACAATTCCCACTAAATCCTTTGATGGTACTGTCAGTCTGCCACTTGATTTGTCCCCAGTAGTATTCTCGATATTATTTGGCTCAAACACGGAATTTATTTTGTAATAAATACAAATGAATATACTTTCTTAGAATTATCATACACAGATACGGTTAAACATAGTACAACAGTGACCTCTTATGCATTTGTATTAAAACAAACAACATGAAACATATTTTGGACCCTGTATATTTAACTTGAATCAGAAAATGTATATAAAAAAGTATAGAAATACCAAGACTCTTTGTAACATCTCTCTTATCTGCTCTTACACAAACAATATTCATTTCTCTTATGGGTTAGAGATATTTAAACTTAACATGTATTAAAAGAAAGAAAGAAATACCCAACTTTCATTAGAAAAGTGTATTTTATTGATAGGGTTAGAGTGGCATGTCACTTGGCACAGGAATGAATTTCAAAAAAAGGTGATGGAAAGAATTACACAAAAATACATCTACATCAAAAGGTCATCTTCATTGGAGAGAAAGCACTGATTTGAAACATTCAGAATGGAACATATGGGGAGGAGAAATATGCCATTTCTACAACCATTTACATATATGGAGATAAACCTGAATATTATTTACATGGCAACAGATTGCATATATATGTACAAAGCCAGGACTGAAAGCAAACAGGCTATATTTGTGGAGAGAAAAAAACGGCTAGACTGTGGCTGTGACCAGTCCTAAGAAAAGAAAAGCATGGCGTGATTTGGCAGAGAAACACAGATTTGAACAGTGCCTGGAAGTCGTCCTCTAACAAAAGATTGGCCCTCTACAGAATACAGTTGCTGACAAATCTTTTCAACTCCAGTGGCTTTTTTGTTGTTGTCTACATTTCTTACAAATTCAAAATTTATTTTTTGGGGAAACTCCTTAACAGTATACTATTGCATTTGAACCAAAGAAAAAAAACGCCTTGAATCACAACTCAGTGCCAACATAGATGACGGGTTACATCCTACCATAAACTATGTTGGTTACAGTATATATTCAGACAATCTAGAGCAAATCTCTGTACATCTATTAACAGACATTCATCATTCAGGAAAACAGGGGAGGTCTGTCCCTTTATAAGGCATCTAATCAGAGATGTAGAATACAGAGAGCGAGAGAGAGAGAGAGAGAGAGAGAGGGGGCATTCTGGGTCAAGGCCAAGAGAATACAGTACCAAACACCACCCAGCTAACTGTACTGAGGCCTGTCTGCTGCTGAGTCTCAGTGCTCTGCCACCCAGAGAAACATTAGATTATTCAGTTAGTTCGCCAACTACGACCTCAGCATTTTGCGCCGGTTTTCGTTCAACCCTGAGAAAACAGTGGACTGCATGTTCACTTGCTGGCACACCTGCCCTACATGTGCCAATAACGTAATAATTATAATTCTGCTCGCTAAACAACCAAAACATACAGGACAACATGCATGGAAAAAAACTTGCATCTTAAATGATTAGTTTAAGGCAGTTAGGACTGAGCTAAATTCTATATAGAGACACAGGCACAAACGCAGGATTAAAACAGTGATTAGATCTCCTTAAGACATTATATGAAAAGGCATAGTGGGTTCAGTCTTGTGGTTGTGGCCCCTTTTCTAGCATTTTTTTTTCTCTTTTCCCGCAGACAAGGTGCCAGTGCTAGGGCATTTGTTTCTATATCAATTCTTTAAACCGTTCTGAGTAGTTTTACCATCAACAAACTGGTCCTTCCACCGGCAAAATTGGCTCCGTGCCGGGACATTCAACCTGCAAGAAAAAAGTGTTGCGTGGGACGGGAAGAGGGATGAACGGTGCTGCATTATGAGAGAGAGACAAGAAAAGACTAATTTTGCAGTCTCCATTTCATAAGCAAGTTGACAAACCCATCTCTAGACTACAGAGGGCTTCCACACAACGCTCACAAAGCAGCACTGGAGAGTGCAAGGGAAATAATGGAGTGATTTTGGCCTAAATGTATTCAGTGCTTAGACAGACTGGCAAATCAACTCGATCCTGTTGACCATCTAACTCTGTTATTGATTTATACATGTCGTTTAAACATACTTATTTAACAACTCTTGTATTTGTTGCTAGATAAAAGGTGTATATCTGGTTTAGAAACCATATGACTGGTGTGTTAAAAAGTTTCCATTGCCAGGCACCGGCACCTTGTTGAAAGTCTCAGGCCAGGGGAGAGAGTCTCGAGGCGAAAGCAGCAGAGATCAGACGTTAATCTAACATCCAAATCGCCTGTCTGCTTGTCTTTCCTTTCTAACCCCCAGACAGTCTGTCCTAACTGACTCCGTCCCCCTACCAAACCCCTGAACTAAACAAGATGGCCGACTCTTCAAAGTGGAGGCTTAAAAAACTAACATAAAAACGTCTGGAGAAGAACGCGGACGACGTCTATCGGAATTCTTCAGGAGGCTGGTGTGTGTGTCTCTTCTCTTGTCCCAAGTCCCTGGGGTCAGGAGCGAGGGGGGGTGTGGTTTTGTCCCCGCTTCATTCAGGCCCTCTATATATATATATATATATATATATATATATATATATACTTTTCACAGGTTGGGACAGGCGTCATTGGAGCATGAGCTGTTTGAGGTTGTCGTGCAGGATGGTGTCCTTGACGTCTCTGAACACCAGCCTGATGTTCTCGGTGTTGATGGCGGTGGTGAAGTGGTGGTACAGGGGCTTCTGGGTAGCGTCGCGCCTCTTGGCCCTGAAGCACTCCACCATGAAGGCCTGCACGTCGGGCAGGCTGTGCTCCTCCCCGCTGTACTCGGGAAAGTAGTCCTTGAGGGGCACGCTGCGCACCTTCTCCTCCAGCAGGTCCATCTTGTTGAGGAAGAGGATGATGGACACGTTGACGAAGACGCGGTTGTTGACGATGGTCTCGAAGATGTTGAGCGACTCACGCAGCCGGTTGGTCTGTCGGTCCTCCATCAGCACCTGTTTGAAAAAAACACAACGCAGGGAGTTAGTGCATCTTCTACGGCCAGGACAAGTACTGTTTGAATGTTTTTGTGGTTATTTTTCTAGCTAGAGTTGCTAGCTACAGTGGGCCACCTTTGTTGACATACCATTTGTGTACATACCAGTTTACAGAGCCTAGGCTGGGATTTTCTTTCAGCGTGCACACAGTACAGACAGTTAGCGGATTGTGAGGAGATATTTACAGATTTTTACATAAAGTGATTTTGACAACAAGTGTTCCCCAGAATTACTGACTCCACCTTTAATGGTACCTTAGCAAATAGTGTCACCTATACTTTGAAAGCCTTTTAATTCTGCATGATACATACGGTTCTATGGTGTTGGCCTTTGTATAAACTAGGGTGTTACGGTGAGTTTATTTGTTCCAAACCATTTGGTACAGGATATCGAGTTGTTTTTAAATCTTCCTGTAAACCAAGTCTAATTTGGTAAATGTTTTAACACATGCAAAGACTCAACCGCTTTTCAGTAGGTCAACTGTTGTCTGTAAGCTGAACCATGCTAGTTGGGTTAGCCTGTTGACGCATAGCCTGTGGAGCGAGTGTGGTCAGTTTGGAGAACACAAAAAAGGAACGCAAAGCTGAAAGGGCCTCTCGTGTCAATTACATTTACCGTTAGCATGTATTATTGTTTTCCAGTTAAATTACGCAACAGGGGACAAATCGTGGTGGGCTGGGGGGAAACTAAGTGCAAACAAAATTCAGCTGAAGTTAAGAAAGTTGCTGGAAACACATCAAAAACACAATTTTATTTGTGATGTTATCACCCGAGTGTATCTATTACCGGAACAAAGCAAACAGACTTGGAGGCAACGCTTTTTTTTTTTTTACCAGCAGCCTCTGACTGGGGATTCAGGAAACAATACAATAGAAGTCTTTATGGCTACAGTGTTTACTCTACTATATGGGCACGCTCAAGGTGCTATATTGTTCCTGCTGGCGCACCAACTGATACAACTGCCTGGTTGATATCATCACAGAAGTATCAGCATGGGTGTATATGTTGGCCGGTAAATCAAGAGACACAGCAGTATAGAAATGCCCAAGACATGCTGTTTGAGGTATGTTACATAGTTTACCAACCACAGAGCACCGGGTTGTTTTATCTGCAATATCTCCTTCTCAGTACATAGATCGAGCAGAATTGTGTATTGAAATAATTCAAGGAACCCCACCATAATTAAGTTGGTAAATGTCAAGTTAAAAATGAAACGCTCAAATATTGTTTTGCATTGTATTCAAAAATGTAGTATTGGTCAATCCCTGTATAAATTTGCAAATTTTTAACGTACATACATTTTTCAAAATAAATGATGAATCGTCTGTTATCCTGTGTGATTTTCTCCATAACAAAGTCGAAACATGACCCAATTAAAACCTGAAAACGGTTTAAAACAGTACAAATCTAAAATTGAAATGTTCAAGATTTCTGTGATGGCATCAGTCTTTTTCCAAAAACCTTTTTTCAAATAGTCCATTTCAAAACCAAATCAGTTTTATCTACATAGCCCAAGATCATTTCACATGTGTAAAATAAAAAGAGACTGTTTTATTTGTGTTGACTTTGAGATAAAACCACAACAAACGGCCAGAACAAGCGTGTGTAAATAGACTCGGCAATGAAGTTAACTTATCAAAAAGTCACCAAACTTAATCTGACAGAGCAAACTGATTAACGAGCCATTTATCAGGCTATCAAGAATCATTGTGTGTGTGTGTGAGGAGCGCTTGTTTCGCATTTTTTTATTTTTTTATTTTTCTTCACCTGGTCGTATTCAGACGAGGAGACGAGGAAGAGGATGGAAGTGACCGAGTCGAAACACTCGAACCAGCGTCTCCGCTCCGACCGCTGCCCTCCCACGTCCACCATCTTGAAGGGAACGTTCTTGATCTCAAAGTCGTACTCGTGGATGCCCTTGGTGGGTTTACGGGCCAGGAGGATGTCCTGTTGAGTGGGAAGGTAACTCTGGAGGAGGGCGACGGAAATACACAATTAACATACAAACAACAGTTGACAGCTGAAAGTAGAGAGACTAAATTTAGACTAAAAAGGTGGGAGATAATTAATTGGGGACATATTTCATTCGAGCCAGGCACATTTGGCTTTCATCTTTGGAAGAGGTATGCTACAAAGAGGTTACACATTATTATTTTATATCTGTTTTATAACTTCTTCCACTGAAAAGTCAAGGACTAAACTGGAAGGTTTAGACGGACATTTCTGCTGAAGATTGGAGGGAAGCTTTTGTGTTGAGGCTCAGACACAAACTATTTGTATGAAGTTATGGCTGCTTTAGTAGAACTGGACGAACTCTAAATAAATATAACACAATATTTATACAATATTTCTTAATATTTAAGTCTCAATGTCAAATACAAACATTCGGAAATGGGGTTATTCATACGATCTCAAAACTTAGGAGCAATGTTATTTTATATTAGGTGGTCATTTTGAGCAAATCAAAGTAAATTCCATTCTTCTGTTAAATGAATTCTGATAATGATAAGTATATAACGTTTCCCTAAAGCCTGCAAACACATACAGAAACTTTTATAACTAAAATGACTGCCTTGGTCAGGCAAGAACAAATATGTAGAACACTTGTCTTCAAAATAAATCGAAGACCGTTTAATACCTTCTAAGGTGTTTTGTGTGGTGGAAAATAAATTCAAACCCTTAAGACTTTTCAACCCCAAGTAGATACACTGGTAAATGATCTACTAAATTACTATTCCTGCCATATTTACCTATCTAACTAAGGCACAGGTGCTCCCAGTAGTTTTCTTCTTGCAAAATGATATTAGCTAATACGACTTTATTAGTCAATGTATCAGTATTACATTTGATTTATCACAATCTCAGTTGCCTGTCAGCTAACAAATTGTCTGGACATGTTGCAATATTAATTAACACATGTACACGTCTGATTCTAACAATCAGTGCAGGCAGAAACAACTTACCGGCTCGCCAAGCTTATCCAGATTATCCAAGAAATACTTCACTGACTCACCCTGCGACAGGACAGAGGAGGAATTTCTGTTAATTCTGCATCATGTATTGCATTGGTTCATTTGAAATCATATTTGTAGTACAGTTTGCATTCAGGACACATTTACTATCTGCTACTACTGTGTTCAATAGAAGACTTCTGTTCCTGTTGTTAAGGCAATGAAGGCGCCACAGGACAAAATCTGACACACACACACACACGTAATCTGTTTGTTTTCTCTTAAAAAAAAACTGCATGTCCGCCCCGGAGCTGCTCTGAGTAGCTGAAGCAGGATGCAAGGTATTTGGTATTGCAGAAGACACGTGTTTGTAAGAGTGTCTCTTTGATGTATACAGAAGTGTGGCTAGATCGGTGTGTGTGTGTGTGTGTAGGGGTGCCTTCTAGACCGTTTCTGGCGCTGTTCATGCGCAATTAGTGCAAGCCCAGACATGAGGCTGCCAAGACCGAGAAGCATTCCTTTATCAGTGTGTGTGTGTGTGTGTGTGTGTGTGTGTGTGTGTGTGTGTATGTCCTGCACTCGTCAAAAAAAAGCGACTGCAGAAAGAGAGACATATCTACCATATCATCTTTCCTGTGACCCAGTGTAGCAGGCCACACATCCTCAGGACATTGTTTTGCATGTATTTTGCATTAAGGACACAGTAAACTAACACAGCGGTTATAAAATTAAAATGTAATTACCAGTAGTGGCAGTTTGGATTGTATTTAAGAGTGTTTGCACTATTTAACACTCATTCCCCCACAACTACTGTATGCTTCTGTAGTCACCTTTTGATCTTTTAAAAAACCAACCTGACCTGAAAAACGTGTGAGTGTGTGTGTGTGCGCATGTGGGAAGTGTGTGCAAGGCTAAGATTACACAAGGGAGGGGTAGAGTGGCGTGGCGCTAACACTAAGTCCAAAAGAAAGAAAGACAAGAGCTGCCATTCTGTGAGGCTGATTTGAAGTCTTAAAGACACAATTCAGGCCTCGCATGAGTAAAGAGGCTCAAATCTGTAGGGAGTGGGGGTCTGGACATTGTCAAAAAAAGCTGATGGAAAAAAAAAAAGGAGAAGAGAATCTAGAGGAGCTATAACTCTTGGCTGTAACTAAAGTATGACAAGGCCTTAATCTGAGATTGCTGTTAAAGCAAAACTGAAAGAGAACATTGCATAATGTCAGTATGTCATTTGAATTGTAGCCACATGACGGTTGGTGCTGGGACTTGTTACTAGGTGAAAATGTAGAGAAAGTGTTTATGTATGGTTGATTTAAAACCACCAGCCTGAACTTTGTACTACACAACGCCAGAGAATCCATGTGTGCGTTTACAAATGTGTTTAAGATGACAATCACAAGCAAGCCTGAGGGCACGTGTGATTTGTGATGCAAATTCATAAAAAGGCCGGGCATGGTCAAAACACAATGGGGTTCTATCTACTGGTGGAGGAACAGTCGCTAACAATAGCAGGGACATTTTGATACAGCTCCACAAAAGTTTTCAGTTGCTGCTTTTGTATTTTATGTCTGAATGGAAAAGCTCCTGGTATTGTGAGATGATGACGTCAGGTTTAAGATTTAATATCAAGATTCTATACAGAAGGCTGCATGATTACTTTTAATATCCATTAATCAGCAGGCTATTTGCGTGGTTAATAGTTTGGTCTGTCAAACGTCAAAAGAGTTGGAAATGTCCATCACAACAAAGTGACATCCTGGACGATTTTCAGAGCCCAAGGTAATGTCCTCAACTCTTAACAAACTACCAAGATTCTTAAGAACCAGCAGTTGTTTGGTGTTTGTGCATTGATAGATTACTGCTTTATTATAACTTAATCAACATTGTTCAGCAACACATTTGATAATCAATGAATAGTATGTTACTTTAAAGTGAAAATAACAAATATCTATTCCTTCAAGCCTCTATAAATGTGAAGCTTTGCCGCCTTTTCTGTTTTAAATAGTCATGATTTGAATATATTTCGGTTATGTGTTGTTGGAAAAACAAAACAAGCAATTTGAAGATGTCAACTTGTATTTCAGATGGGCTTTATCAAACCCGCTCAACTGACATGCTCATGTTATATGTTCCCTATGCCCGGTCTGAGCTTGGTAAAACCGCTTTTAGCCATAGTGCCCCTGACTCCTGGAACAGCCTACAACATACAATTAAAATAAATACACTCATAACTGTTAACCAATTTAAAATTATTATTTTGAATCAGCCCCTCTACACTTGTAACTGTTTTAATTAGGCTATTGTCTCTTTCATTCAATTGATCTGAATGTTTTAAATTGTTGTTGTCTGTGTGTGTGTGTGTGTGTGTGTGTGTGTGTGTGTGTAAACGTGTTATGTATTCTCATTGTATATTGTGTATCTGTACAAACTCGACGTCATTGTAAAAGAGGGTCACCCCTCAATTGATCTTTCGAGGTTAAATAAAGGAAAGTGAAAATAAATTAAATGTATGGTGCAATTTTCGATCAATATCAATAATATGTAAAACAAAACAAAAAAAGTATATGTGTGTGTGTGTGTCCTTGTGTAACTTGTGTCCTTGTGTGTTGGTTGGGAGAGCCAGGCCTGGCTTTTTAAGCATAAAGCTGTTTAACTACAGATCAACATTCCTGCTCTGATCGCTCTTATTCCCATTTTCACACAACATGCTCAGACTAACCAGCTGCGTACGTGTGTTTGTGTGTCGGTTCAAAAAAGGCTTACAAAACGCCATTGAATTTGACATTATGCAACTCATAGAAAATCAAAAAAAAAAAATCTCTTTCTGTCTCATTACTGAAAGCAACTTAGAGAAGTGTGTCCCCCATCACATGACCCTGAGGGCTCACACAAAATCAAACGCATATATACACCAACTCTGTCGTGATTAGTGATTTCTCTAAAAGCCGCAGCAGGTTGTGAAAGTAAGACCAGGCAGAATAAGGGCACAGAAAAGCCCCAGTAAAGGGACACGTGAGCGCAGAGAGAGAGAGAGAGCCGACCACAGCTGTTATTCTGGGGTAAACGTCAGCGTGCTGAAACGTGCGTGCTGACAGCCAAGACTTAAGGAGAGGGGAGAGGTGTAAACAGGAAGCTGGCTCAATCACATGTCTGACCGCTCCATGGAGAGAGAGAGGTGGAGAGAGAGAGAGAGAACTAGAGCAAGAGATACAGGGATAGGGGAACAGGAGGATGAATAAAAAAAAACTGTTTCACTTTCCATTTTCAGCGCCATTTCCCCTCGCCATTCCACTCTCTAACTTTCAGAAAAAAGCTTAAAATCTTCAGAAAGTTTTTGTGGGATTTCGTGGAAAGAAAGATCTAATCAGTTCAGTTGTGTGACCGTACAAACACTGGGCCACCATTATCTGCTTGTGTGTGTGTGTGTGTGTTAGGGTTGGCACGATAGACTACTAGAATTTCAAATAATTGATGCTGATACTCAGAAAAATACTCAAAACCATTTTTGATACTGTGGGGTTGGGAGCGGTTTCTGTCTAGTTGCTGTGTTCTGTGAAGATGAGGATCTAATCCAATACCAATGTTTAGTATTGATTAGTATTTTAGTAACGATTTATTTTTTGACAACCTTAGTGTGGGTATGTACATCCACCCACCAGTTGGAACTCCCTGCACTGGGCCACCATTATCTGCTTGTGTGTGTATGAGTGTATATAAGTGTGTATGTATATGTGTGTGTGTATATGTGTGTGTGTGTGTCTGTACGTGTTTGTGTGTGTATGTGTATGTATGTTCAGTCCACCCACCAGTTGGAACTCCCTGCGGCGGTCGTAGGCGTGCTGCACTCCCGAGTCCGCCCACAGAGCCCTGATGGCGGACAGGTAGCGCCGGAAGACGGGCGTCTCCAGGAGCCCGCTGGCCATCTTGGCCGAGCGCGTGTCGAAGGCCATGAGCTCGTCGCCGTGCTTCTGGTTGCCGGGGTCACCCCACGGGATGTGAAGCTTCTCCCGCGCGTCCACCAACACACGGATACCTGGAGAGGAAGTGAGACAAGAGATGAGATCAGAGAGAGAGAGAGAGAGAGAGAGAGAGAGAGAGACTATCTATGTCTAGCTCTATCTACCAATCTGTAAACGAAACGCAAAGTGGAAGAGGGAGCAAGAGAGAGAGACCACAAAAAAAATCCTGTTTTGTCTGCTAGAGTGACGTAAAGAAAGAGATGATTTTAACATGGTATCACAAGATTAACGTATACTCTGTATTCTACGTACTCTAATTTGGAAAGTTACATGAGAAGATGTGTCCAAATGATCCTGTGATTTACATGAATTGGACTGCTTTGTCCAACAAGAATGACAGAGAAATATATATTTAAAAGGGTATAACAAGACAAACATGCTCACATTGCACAAATATCATATCATACCCATGTGGTCATTGGTCACATATATAAGAGGATATGTGTCAAAATAAAATGATCTTGGGATTTACATGAATCTGAAACTATACAGAATTTTTTTTTATCTAACAAGACACATATTTAAAATAGGTAGGTCTATCATCACAAGCTAAACAAACCCATATTAGGCCTAGTGCTTATATTATATAAGAGGATAAGTGTCCACATTATCTTGGGATTTAGGTTACATGAACAGAACAGGCAACTACTTCTGTAATAACTTTATAAACGTGTTTCAGCAACACATGGCAAATAAATACATGTGTTAACCTTCTAATACATTATACGATTTTAAAGTTAAGATTAACAGTCAAATCACATATATTAAATAAGAGGATAAAACCCCGCCTGTGTCCACACTTTATCTTGTGATTTACATGAATCTGAAACTACTTCTGTAATAAAAACTTGCTTTATAAACGTGTTACAGCAACACATTGCAAATAAATACATTGGTTAGCCTGAAATACAATGCATTTTATATTTGTTTAGTGTAAGCCCTAGTTTACTCTCAACTGTAGGCCCATTAGTACACAGTTATTATTTAGTGATCTCCCTGTACTCACACACACAGAGTGGACAAACAGGAACATCACATTGTACTGGTGGGTTCACCCTCCATTAGCGGCATCCCTGTGTTTTAGTTATTGAGCAACAAAAAAATCGCCTGTGGCTATTTGAAGCTGCTGGTTTGTAGTCGATAGCTTTGAAACACGTTTAAAAACTCTATTCAAATTCTTACTACACGGCTGTGCCAGATTAAAAAAGGGAGATTTGAGCAGAAAGGCAGAAACCCGGTGCCTGGGACTAGTGTGCCTGGGTGCTATGGGTGTGCCGACAGCAGATGTAGACTGTTTATGTGTGTGCTCTAAACAGATGTGGAAACTTTCCCATCCATTTTAAAACGCCATTATCTCGAAGCAAACCGCCTCGTTGGGTCTCCCTTGGTGACCTGCAGTGTAACCCCGGGGTTTACCTTTGATAACATTGCTGTAGATCGTGGCTCTGAAGTCCTCCCGGGCTGTCTGGTCGAAGTCCTGGCCGTGGATGATCCGCATTTGTTTGAGGAAAGTCGACTTGCCGCTCTCGCCCGCGCCGAGCAGCAGGATCTTCACCAGCCGTTTCACCAGCGTTTTGTCCCGGGCGAGAGCTTTGTCTATCGCCTTGGACCTTCGGAGTTGTTCGACCTCGCCGCCGTTCAACAGGCAGACGGGCAAACAAACTTTTAACACGGACCTGGACGGCAGGAAATCCGCCATGTTCGCACAAACTTCATCGATGCTAATTTGATGCGCGTTCTCGGGGCGCAGGCACGAGACCAAGCCCCTTCCCTAAACTCAGGAAGTAGCGCTGCCGACTGTTTCACGTCAGCCCTCAACCAACCTCAAGTGACTTTATACTTGGCTATTTAGGTATTTTTTGACTCACACAGATGTTCAACTTTGACATTAGCTACACATGCCTTAACACACACGCATTACTACACCGCGTCCACATAGAATTACGTCATTTGAAGTATGGATATAGGTAAATATCAGTTTTACCCAAAGACGACAGTAAAGCAATTCTACATTTAACAAGTACAATGCGACTGAATTGAGCCACCTAACTGTTATAATCATAGATAGTATAATCCCACAAAACAAGCTTTTATTTCTAAATTTATCAAAGAATAGACCGTAATGGTGATACCATGTCGCCCCCTGCTGGTCCAGTTTGGTCATTGCGTATGACGCGTAGCTGTATTCAGAGGCTGTCGTAAATATGAAAATTTCCACTTAAACGCACTTCGAAAGATCAATAAAACGGGAAATGGAGACAGGAAAGCCCCAAATGTGCACGTGCAGACCTTTTTACGTGTTTTACAGAGAGTTATAAGGTCAAAATAACTATAAATGAGTTAATACGGTGAGTACGGTGTTTTTTTATTATTTTCTGGACTTTTCTTTACAATTTTAAGTCACCAATTCACATTTACATTTGCATGGTTATTTTTTTTAACCAACTTCCCGAAGTGTTATAACGGTTATTTATTTATAATGCCCACTTGAGTGCGAAAAATTACAATAACTATACAAATAGATATATTTTATCACAGCATGTTCGCAATTTCCGACATTCCCAGTAAGAATGTTTGGTGAACCCTTGAGGGCATCATCAGTATATATCGTATCTATCAATGCACTTCCCCTGTAGCATCCCCACACGACACAGGGGCTCTCAGGCGACAGAAACATTGTGTGTGTTTGTGTTTTGTGAGAGAGAGTGAAAAGCATCGGACACTATGACCATCAGAAATACTCTCCGGGATCATGGACAGAGGTACCGACCACGGATGGCTTGTCTCAAGAAGGTAAAGGCTACCATTCAAATATTAATAACCCCAGCAATGCTCAGGCTTGTTGACTATACCTGCAAACGCACCTATAGATGGGTCACTAAAATAAACGCAATACTGGATCTGTAGTGGTCTGCTGTATAGCCTCAGAAACATTGGCGTATTGGTATTTGTGATGCTGACTGCGTTTGCGTCTAAAACTATCTCTATATTCTACAGGTCTTTAGGGGACTCCTGCTTTCCTTGGCTTTTGGTGTAGGCTATATGTTTTTGTTTTTGTGAAACACAAAAGCTGACATAAACAATTTGAACTACGGAAAATCCTGAGGAAATGCAACAAAACATAAAAAAAAATTAGCCATGTTTTAATCTAATTATGCATATCTGAATTTTGGTAACACATTTGGATTTGTGGAAAACATTTCAGAAGAGACAAGAATGCAGAAAAACATGTAACTCAGTGACAAGAAAGCAAAAACTCTGCCAATTCAAATGCCATGTCAATGCACACTGTCTTTCTGTCAAACTAAATGTGTGTTGCAGCCTTTTCACATTGATAAGGTCATTGCGTTTAATAAGCATTAAGCCTGGATCAGTAGCCTATCAGTGTGTCCATCTACACCAAGCCGCCGCTGGAAAGAAGTTAATCCAGGCTCTTAGTATTGGAGAACAACAGAGTGCCCGAGTGGGGCTTTATCCATTGTCTCTCATTTCAGATTCACCTAAAGGTGGAGTCAGCGATTCTGGACATTGCTTGTTGTCAAAATCAGTGACCATCTCCGCACTGTAGCTAACAACATGCGTGTTTACAGAGCCTGGGCTATGTATGATCACTGGATTTGTTTTCTGTGCACACACAGTACGGACAGGTAGCGGATCTTGAGGAAATATTTACTGATTTTGACAAAAGGTGATTTGGAAAAAAAACGTTCTCCAGAATTTCAGACTCCACCTTTAAATACACTATTAAGAATCTATTGATCTCGGATGCAGCATCCACAGGGGAAAGCTTTTAGAGAAGCCATTTTCTAGGAAATCTTCTTGTGTCAGGTCCATGAAAGCTCACTTTTGACCGGGCTTGGGCCTGGAGTTTATAGCCTCTCCAGGACAACTTCAAAGCATAAAGCCACTTCAAACAGGCACAGGGAGTCAGCGGCTGCACTACTCATTCACTTTCTCTCTGTCGCTCTTTTTCAATTTCAATTGAACAACTATTGGCCCAAGTGTAATACAATAACATTGCCAAAGCATCATATAATAACATATAAAAATGCAATAACAATAGTCATAATCAAAATGTAAAAATGACTATACAAATGAATGATATGTTGGAAATAATCAACTAACTTTGAGACAAAATAGTTCATGTCCTGCATGGTTTATTGCTTTCCAGTACACACATGAGCTGTGAGACCAGATGATGTATTCATTCAAATAAATAAAATGACAGTTAAGCGGGCAATGACTCAGACTCACCTCACACCCTCCTACACAAGACAAACAAAAGCCAAGAGATCAGGGCATGAAACCAACCGTCTCCTTGAAATGTGCCGTTGAGGATTCAGACTTACTACTCATGCAATTTTCAGACTGAAAAAGCAGAACAGTAGCATTTTGAGAGTTGGCTAATCAGTCCCTAAATTACTTAGCATTTCTCTGACAGGAAGTATTAATTACAAGCGTTGATAAGGAGCCGTCATTTCCCCTCGGGGACAATTTCCCTTCAAGTTTTGAGGGAACTAGACACCATTCTCTCCTTAATCTTCCAATTAAACAGAAAATAAGTTAACACTGATGTTGAGGATGAGGGTACTTACTTGTCGTAATCACCATCACATCCTAGAAAGTCTTTTGTATTTTCAATCCACAATTAACTGATTACTTTTTATTATTAAATGACAGTACATGCTGCCCCAATTTTCCTTTTTATAACGGCCCCTCCAGCCCCCAAACAACCAGTTGTCGTAGCAATCTGTTGGCATGGTGACCTCAACCACCGACCCACCCACCTACCCACTAATTAACAGTTGTCGTGGTAACCTCTCCTCACACCCGTTGCAATCTTCCCTCTGCAGGCGGAGAAGGTGGTGCTGGAGATGCAAGACCCCAAAACAGGCCTTAAGTCACTGCCTCAGAGACTGGTCATCACAGCAATACCACACGCTATCACGGGTAACACACACACACACACACACACACATACGCACACACACACACATACGCACACACACACACACACACACACACACACACACACACACACACACACACACACACACACACACACACACACACACACACACACACACACACACACACACACACACACACACACACACACACACACAAGCACAAATGCAGGTCTATACAGTACTGAGCAGCTGGTTGAGTCTCACTGGAGGATACCATGGCTCTGGGCTCAAACTCGAGAGCTACTGATTTAATCTCCATGACAACCCCCGTGGTGTCGGAGTCAGGGGAAAAAAGGAGGAGGAGGAAGAAGAGGAGAAAAAGAATGGAGCTGGCGGGAGGAAATAATAAAGACCATAAACGGAGAAATAACAATTCTACGTCACTGGAGAGCTTTGAATCCAGGTTAAAACGGCTGAATGACAACTGTTGCATTCAAACTACTTCTCCTCTCATTTCCTCTTCTTGCCTCTACTTCCCTTCTCCTTTCCTCTTATGTTTCTTGTTTTGCTTCTTCCTCAGCCCCCTCTGTTCCTCTTTCCTTCCATATGTCTGCCCACAGTAGCTGGCTCACAGGGATTCGACACAGTCACTAATAATGGTGTATCAGTGAGGGGTCTGCTGGCATTTACAGGCACACACCCACATACCTCTCGACACAAACACACAAATAAACACCTTTATATATGGATGTTTTCATTGTCAGAACTGTTGATGCATGTTTTGTCTCCTCTGACTTCCCTCCTCTGTCCTCAGGTGAAGACATCATCGTGTGGTTAGTGGACAGATTCCAAATAAACGCACATGGTGAGAGAAGAGGCAGCTGATGCCTTCAGCACATGCAAATGACATACAGATTACGTCAGTCGAAAGTGTCTTTTGCATGATTCTCGCAAATAATTTTCTTGGCTTGTTTCAACCTTGTCATATGCCCATATTGTAAGTTGCCTTGGATAAAAGTGGCAGCTAAATAAAATGAATGAAATGTTAAGTTAAATAATTGGTAGAAATGTCACAGTGACTGTGAAATTCCTGCTTGTTTCTCTGTGTGTTGTTATCAGAGGCAAGGAGTTTTGGATCCATGCTGGTGTCGTTAGGATACATCTACCCTCTACAGGACCACAAGCGCTTAGTGATCAAACCAGATGCATCTCTCTATCGCTTCCAGGTGAACGCGCACGCACGCAAGCATACACCTACACACATATCACATTTTCAAACCACAGCCAAAATGATGTCATTTTTGGACAGCACGCATAGAATCTTTTTTTTTCTGACTCTAAAACTGCACTGTGGAGTTTTAACAACTAGCATCGCTATGGAGCATTGTTTTTCTGAGAAGGTCCATGTTGTTGTGTGAATCGCCAACCATGGCAGTGAAGCATTTACAATAACTGTAGTTTCAATGCAATGTGCATTTTTCAAGTCAATGTAAGCTGATTGAAGAAGAGCAGAACATCCCCATCCATGGTTTTGGTTTTCCGTTGCGTGAGCAATTATATCTTAATTGTGTCTTTTGTCCTTTTCCCAGACACCGTATTTCTGGCCCGCACAGCAGTGGCCAGTTGAGGACACAGATTATGGTGAGCTTGATTGGAGTTGCATACATTTTTTCTCTCTCACGTTTAAGTCACCGACACTCAGTTAACGCTCCTTTCCATTTTGTTCTTGCAGCAATCTACCTGGCGAAGAGAAACATCCGCAAGAAAGGAATCCTGGAGGTGCACGAGCAGGTGAGCGCAGGACTGAGGGACCCTCGGGCGTCTCATTTTGTCTGCGTTTACTGTAGGTGTTCATTTATGTCCTCAGGAGCAGTATAACCGTCTTTACAAGTGGATGAATCATAAGTGGGATTTCATAGTGATGCAAGCTAAAGAACAGTACAGGTGGGTGTGAAACGACTCTCTCAAAGACATCACTCAATTCTAAGACGTAGACGGTGTTACATACAATTGTGTGTGTGTGTGTGTGTGTGTGTGTGTGTGTGTGTGTGTGATTTTAGGGCCGCGAAGGAAAGGAAGAAACCGGACCGTGTGGTGTTTGAGTGCCAGGAGAGAGCCTACTGGGTGGTTCACAGACCACCGGTGAGAACGCACACACACACACACCAACTTACACATACATACACACACTCTCCCCCAAGCTCACAGGGTATCTCATTAACTCTACCCATGATGCCTCATTACCATTACAAGTCCAGTCAGAAGGAAAGGGCACGGCTGATTAATATTTCACTCTGCATTGGAGGATGTGGTACAGTGGTCTGCGTCTTGCGTTTGCTGTCTCACCCTTTTTATTTTATGAGGTTTGATAACTAATTCCTGGGTTAGAATTGGGCAGCTGCTCCCCAGACTTCCAGAAGGGCCCCTGAACGGCCCAGGGTCACCATCGTGTCTCATTTGGTTTCTCAAGTGCAGCTGTGTTTGGGAAAACACTCCACTAAAGCCAATGACATGATAAGGTCCTGCTTTATTACATAACCTAGAGGCGCACATATGTATTAACTCAGGTCGTATTGTGTTAAAGTATCTATCTATCTATCTATCTATCTATCTATCTATCTATCTATCTATCTATCTATCTATCTATCTATCTATCTATCTATCTATCTATCTATCTATCTATCTATCTATCTATCTATCTATCTATCTATCTATCTATCTATCTATCTATCTATCTATCTATCTATCTATCTATCTATCTATCTATCTATCTATCTATCTATCTATCTATCTATCTATCTATCTATCTATCTATCTATCTATCTATCTATCTATCTATCTATCTATCTATCTATCTATCTATCTATCTATCTATCTATCTATCTATCTATCTATCTATCTATCTATCTATCTATCTATCTATCTATCTATCTATCTATCTATCCTCTCTCTCTGTCTCTCTCTCTCGGATGGTCAGGAAAAGTGTCTCGAAGATTAGCATTATCAACAGCCATCTGTTTAATGAATGAGTCATGTGAAAGACAACACTCATTGTTTTGTTGTGTTGTTGTTGTTGTTGTGTGATTAGCCGGGGACAGTGAGCGCCATGGACTACGGTCTGGATCGACGAATAGATCCTAACGCAGACGAGGTAACAGGTGAGTGTGTCTGCGTGACCCGTATGAACATAATTCCTGTTAATCGTCTTATATTCAATAAGAGGCTTGAATGCATGGACACAGGTGCTGTCAACGCTACTAATCTTTCCCTCTGTTTCTGCTGTTTCAATTATTTCTCTTGTCTTTTACTAAAATGAATCTCTTCTTTTCTGTTCTCTTCTGCAGGCCTTTCCCATGGCTTTCTTTTTGTTTTCATGTATTAACTGGTTACTTACACCACACACACATACGCACACAACCCTTACGTTTGACATAATGCTTTCTCTACATCCCAACCCTAATATTGACCACCAAAACTCTTAACCCCTAATTTAAACTCAAGGCTCAAGGTGTTCAAAATATTTTGCTCACTCCATAATGTAATACGTGACCGAAAATGTAATGAGTTGTTACGTTTTGGGCTCAGCATTTTGTTACATTATCGACCAGTTATTCCATTTTGAGTTTTATTAAAGATTTTTTTAATACATTTCGGGTTGTTGTTACAATTCGGTCTCTAACAAGCCCTTTGAAGAAGAAAAAAATCTCCTAAATGGCCTCACTGTCAAGGCCCCACTCGCACAATGGTCCTTAGAAATATCCCCTACACCTACACACAAACACTCACAGCAAAATATCCTTCTTTGTCTGTGTAGATGCATGTGTATATTTTTCTTATATTAGTTTGTATGTGGTAGTATGACATACAATCCTTAATGTGACATTACATTTTTTCTTCCCCAGCCTAAAACACCCGACTACTACGAGAGAATCGTGAGTGAGCTTTCTACAGTCCCGCCTTTCTCTGACTTTTACAACATTTCTCTAATCCTTTTTTCATTTGAAACCAAACAGTTGTGTTGTTAACCGCTAAGTAATCAACAGAGACACATGCTGACATTCTGATGAATAGCCTTTCCATCTCTCTCCATCTCTCTCCATCTCTCTCCCGTCCTGTAGATGATCTTTACCCGGCAGTCCATCATGAGGCCCAGGGTGAAGTCATCCGTGTCCATTGGCGCGTAAGCTGATCCATCACGGTCCCCCGTTCCATTAAACATGTGACAAATCATTCCTGTTAGACCCACCGTATCTCCACTTACTGGTGACATGTGACAATCATGCATCGATGAGTAAATGTGAAATATACAGTAACTGTAGGCTTAGAGACTTGTTATCATGTTTTGGCTGCTAGCGTGTGACAGGCAGTTTCTGTATTTTAGATAGATAGATAGATAGATAGATAGATAGATAGATAGATAGATAGCTAGATAGATAGATAGATAGATAGATAGATAGATTGATTGTTAGAAGGTCAAGGATAAATAGATTGATGGATAAATCGTTTTATTGTCATCACATATAAAACGTTTGCAGCGCCACTCAAAATAGCAGCATTTAAAGGGAATAAATAGTGAATGATAAATTAATAAATAAATAAATAGTGATAATAGAAATCAGTCAATAATAATATGGAGAACAGATGTCCCTATGGCTGAATTCTTTACTCTTTTTTTCTCTTCAATCTTCAAGTTTATTTTCCCCTATGTTCTTGCAGATTGGTGAAGTACTGTGCCACCTTTAACAGCCACGACCCTTTCCTCTCCAAGTGTCTACCCAGCAACCCCTGGCGCACTGATGATGTCACCTACTGGACCTCGAACATGCCCAAGTGCGTCAGAGGAGGATAATACATAATTGTTTTTTTTTCTTTGACCCACAGCTGAATGTCGCAATAATGTTATTTGAAATATAATTTTTTTTTCAAATTGGATGATTTTCTCTGTGTTTATTCCTTTATTTAACAGTGTGGAGGTGCCGACCAAAATGCGTGTGGAGAGGTGGACGTTCAGCTTTGGAGAGCTGCTCTCCGACACTCGAGGAAGAAATGATTTCAGACTCTTCTTAAAGAAAGAATTCAGCGGTACGATGTTCAGTTCATTTAGTTAGACCACATACACAAACAGTAGGTGGAAAAGCAGTGGTTTTCAATTGTTATTGTGGCAAAGTTGCTGCACTAAGGATTAATAATGTGGTAACTGTGTTCCCTTTGCTAAATATGTTCTTTCTTACTCTGAACTGTTAGGAGAGAACTTGGCATTCTGGGAAGCTTGCGAAGACCTGAAGTGGGGCGCTGCCATGACAATGAGAGAGAAAGCAGAGCAGATCTATAAGTAATGTCTTCATTTATTCTTTATATAATATATCAGTGTTCTCTGTTGAATGTTAATAACAGTAAAGTTCAGCGATAGGGCAGAAAGAATTAGTTGTCGAACGGCATAAGGAATTATTACCATCTATTTTAACATTCTATTCATCGGTTTAGGGAATTTTTTAGCTAAAATAGTGAAAAAAATGCAAAAAGTGAACTAATATATTTGTGTTTGTGTGGCATGATCCAGTACAACAAGTATGTCAGATTTGAAATACAATACTTGTATAAAGGTACTTAGTTACATTTCACCACTGATCTTAGATTTGTAATTGTTTATGTTTATGTTTGTAAATGATTTTATTTCATCCAGTGTGTCTGATTCTGTATAGTTTATTGTATGTAATGGCTTCTTTTACGGTATATGCCTTTAAACTTGTCGTCAATAGACATTAGTGAAACCACAGTGTCCTAAGAGTAAAAATACAGGTTGATTGGTTGATTGATTGATTGATTGATTGACAGCGTTTCTCCCTCCCTCCTGACCCCAGGACATTCCTGGCTCGCGGCGCCCCCCGGTGGATCAACATCGACGGAAAGACGATGGAAATCACCGTGAAGAGTCTGAAGCACCCGCACAGATACGTGCTGGACGCGGCCCAGACTCACATCTACATGCTCATGAAGAAGGTCAGTGAACACATCTGCCAAGCTGCTTTAAACACATGATGATGGTGTGATATGATGCAATACTTACCCGCTCACTACTGATTCATGACGAGTCCGTGTATGTTTTGCAGGACTCATACGGTCGGTACATGAAATCTCCGGTGTTTAAGGAGACGTTGAAGAAGGCCCTCTGTCCTGACGAGCACAGGTTCAGGTGAATGAATGCTTTTATTTCAGATTTTTGCATTTAAAGGTGCAGTCAGCGATTCTGGAGAACGCTTGTTGTGATATTGACAAAAAGTGATTTTGACAACTCCAGAGTCCCTGACTCCTTTTTTAATTCGTGGCACTTTTTGAGCATCTTCCCGAGCTTTTTTTCTACAGCTTTAATTGGGGAAAAAAATGCAGAACTTAAAGTGCATGAAATGAGAAAATGAGATCCCTGATGATGACTCACTGCAAAGGATGACTCAGGAGGAACATTGTCCTGGAAAACCAAAGTTTTTGCTTGTCATCTCATCTCTGTGGCTGATATTAGTCTCCGTAGCCTCTTGAAACTACCACATCCATCAAACTTCAACACTTAATATTCACCCTGTCTTTATAAAAGATATAAAAGATATAAAAATTTTAAATAAATATAAAAATATAAATGTAAAATGTAAAATAATCCGTGGACAAAAAAACAACACAGAAGATGGAACAATATGCAATATGCAAATGTTAATTCAAACACAGGGTTGCATTGTATAGTATTTATCAACACCTCAACCTGGTTACAGCAGCAGAGAGTCAGAGGGTTTATAACTCCCTTGCATAATCAATAAAGGGTTGCTTAGTGCTATTAACTTTGTCAACAGAGCTCTTTTCTCTCCTTTTCATCTCTCTCTCTCTCTTATTTCTCTCTCTCTCCCAGTGAATCCCAGTTGGAGCAGAATGCAAAGAACAAGCGTCCCAGTGTCAGCCCCATCATCCTCCGGCAGCAGGAGCTGGAGCAGAGAGCCAAGATGGCCGCCAACGCCCCCGTGGACATCACACAGGTCATGAGCAAACTCAGCAAGGCCGCGGCTCCTCCTCCTCCTCCTCCTCCTCACCCTACTAAGAACCAAACACAAACAAGTCAGGTTCAGGGACGTAGGGTTAACTAACTACTAATAAATCAGGATTAAGATTTATTCGTTTAATTTTCTCGAATTATTTAGTGGAACCATTTAAATAGATTTTGATTTAATCGATATTTTTTATAATTTCGAATGACATTATTTAATGCAGAAGGCTTGCTCGTAGTGATGAGTCTACAGGAAGAATTATGATCTCACTGCAGTTCCCATCAACTCTACAGAGCTCTATAACATCTGGTGGCAGTCTTTTTCCAGTGGAAAAGCTATAAAAATCCACCGTACACTGCCTGCTCAGCTCCGATAGTTAGAAAGACACAAGTTAAGACACTCGCTGGGGAACATAGTGGAGCACTTAGCAGCCAATGAGCTAGATATTTCTCTCAGGAGTTGGTGGAGACCAAAACCAGAGCTAGAAGGACAGTGAATATTTGCATTACATTAACAATATATCAACGGTTAACGTAATGATGTCCCAATTCATGTTCAGCTTCTTTCCTCTGCCCCCAAGAGGCCAGGAGAAAAATATAAAGTGAAATGAATGGAAGTGGGAATGTGCAGGACTGAAAATCGTGAACCGATATGAGTCTATTTTAAAGAGTCAGTTAAAACATTACACACACTTATCAGGCATCAGATAAATGGCCATATTTGAACACCTGTGACCATCTGTTATATTTCTTTCCTTTCGAGCTGAAGCTGTTGTCCGTGTTGTTTTTCCATTATACTTGTGTTGTAGCCTACTGTCCATGTCATATAGCGCTCTATACTGTACCATTTTGTTTCTGTTTCTTTGTCATCCGATGTCAATAAAACATCCACAAACCACCTCATGTTTATCTGTTTGTATTGGGTTGTTGTCATTCATTCACTGTTTTCATGGAGTTTGGTTGTCACCCCGCTCGTTCTTCCTTCATACCATACATCTTCATTTCTCATCTTATACCATGTAAGTATGATTCAAATATCGTTGCTTATAACTAGTTTGTTTTTCTGCCATGCAATTCTTGATATAGTAGGCTACCTAAAGTAATTCAATATTTGTTAATAAGTATGAATGTTTTCCTCTGATCTGTCACTCTCTACTAAAACACTCCAAATAAGGACACTCTTGAGATGTCTTATGTGGAAGATGTCTTTTGTTAAGTTTGATTAAAAATCAGTTATGTAGGCTACAGATGCTAAAACCTTTCCAAAATCCATGTAGCCTATTTATAAGTAAAACTGTCTCTTTGATGCTCTCTGACTTGTGTCTGTTGCCCTCACAGCTGTGCCGCTTCACCACTCCGGTCCCCCACCTCACCATCTACTCTGGCATCATGGACTCTCCCCCTGCCCACCACGCCTCTCCCTCCCTGCCCTTCCTGGCCCACAGCCCGGCCTGTCCGTCTCCCATCAGCGTGGCCCTGGACAGCACCTCCGTCTCTGAGCGCCGCGCGGAGCCCTGTGATGCTGACGGTGAGGGGACGCCCGGTGCTAGCGGCGCCGCGGGTGGACACGTGTCTCGGTCTCGCATGGCCCTGTCCCTGCGTCGTCTGCTGAAGCGCGGCTGCACCCCCTCCAACATGTTCGCCAGCTGGTCGCCCAAGTGCCACTCGGCTGCCGGGGCAAGCGGCCGCATTCAGCCCATCAGCCCAGATCAACCCACTCATCATCAGGCTCCACACAGACGGATTGGCAAGTGAGTGTGAGACAAGAACCCTTTGCACGAAAACTGAACACAAAAATAAACATGATCCTCAACTCAATCACCTGACTCTGCTAGTCCACTCAGTTCTAGCGTTTTAGCGCCTTTAAGCACATTGTTTTGGTTTTACAGCACACTACTTAAAGTTTGAATTTTAAGTCCACCACTCTTACCAATCATTTTCTCATCAACCAGCTGTGTTTTGCAAAACTGACACTACCTGCTCAGCACCCGAAGACAGACCAACAGGGTTTTAACCTCATACTGCTTTTTAAATTTCAAATCCAACATTGATAAAACTACATAAATGTGTCACTGCCCTAATGCTTTCTTGACTGCACTATAATTAAGTATAGATATATCGTACACATGTCTCACCAAGTCTCTCTCTGCAACCCTCCCAGTTTTTTCCAGATCAAAGTGGACATTCCTCCAGAGTGCCGTATCTACCCCATAGAGTCAGAGGACGAGGAGGAGGAGCACAGGCCCGCGTCCCGGGGAGGAGTGGGAGCCAAAGAGATCATCTGCCCCTGGGAGAGCCTCAGTCCACACAACGGCACGGGATAACACCATGGACTCTATGGCTAACACACTGCAGTCACACACAGGTATACAGTTGAGAGATGGGTTTTTTTCAAAATCTGCGTTGCACAGATGGGCAGATTTCTCCCATGTTCTGACAGAGGTGAGATATCTCACACAGAGCGTGTGAAGAGGAGGTAAAAATCAGTGTTTCTATTGTGCAAATGTGGCCATATTTTCACCACCAGGCTGCAAACTACAACACAAATACCAAACAGCATGAGGACTGTCACTAAACAGTCAGGAGTCTGGGTTAAGAGATGACTGGTTGTGTGCGTGTCAACTTACTGTGTCCAAGTTTTAACTCCTTAAAGGAAACTTGTGCTTTAAGTGTCACATGCCAAACGTGCTGAAAGGACCCAGTTTTTATGTGTGCTGCAGCATCATCTTATCGGTTTCTCTAAAGTCTGGTCCAAACACAGTGTTTTTCATAGTTGTGTTACTACACTGGGCGTTTACCAGGTCATGAGTCATGAATTCTTCTAGTGCAACCACTCCCCTCATAGAAATGTTTGAGTAGCCACCAAAAAGGCTGTCGTTATTTATTTGTTTAACTGTTCGAAGATTTAATTTGTTTGTTTTTGAATGTCTTCTTCTTCTTCTTCGCATGTAATCTTATTCATCAGGAAAATGACTGCAGACAGAAGCAGCTGTGTTTGCTGTATTTAACCATATTTTGGCCTACAAAAGTGTTTGATACTCAAAGAGACATGTTTTTGGTGGAGTATTCCTTATTGACACAACCCCTTACTGATGAGAGCACCAGCTGAAGCAGCTGTTTTCTGTTGGGTGTGTAGTTTTGTCAGGCCGAGCTCCACTGGAGAACAACGGGATGTTCGAAAACATCCAAAAGCTTACCAAACACTTGAGCTGTAGCGTTCACATTCAAACCTCAATCTGTATCTTTTAATGACCAGTAGCCTAGTGGCAGCCTTATGCACCTTCACACTCTTGACATTTTTTTTTGGAGGTCCAAAGAAGTTTCTGAAAAAGCAACCAGGGCCACTAAACAAAATAACACATTAAAATAAATACACATATTTAATTATTTTTGTGATTGCCGAGGAGATAAATTAAAAAAAAAACTAGATTAATGTTTACATCCTACAGAGTGGTGAACCAAAGCAGACAGACATATTTGGACTCTGCCTGGTGCACATGCCTGTTAACATATACAATATAGATCATGTATTTATATATTTATTGAATTATGACCTGTTTTTTGAAGTACAGAAGTGTTATTGTGCTGCTAAATAGACTTAGATGCCTTGTCCCAAGTTTACTTACCTCTTATACATTTTATGTGAAGTGACTTAAAAGATGCAGTTCGCACTTGTCGACATGTCGCTGATCGGTGCATGACAGATGAATGGACCGTAGCTGTATTGAGGGTCAGGTAATAGTTTTGTATTTTGCGCCACTGCTGTTTTTGTACACTTGTAGTGTGTGTAGCGCTCGTACTACCCTAAGCGAGGTGTTTGTATATTTCTCACGTGTCCCTCCAGCTTGAGGATGCAAGGGGGGGAGGGGTCAGAACAATGTGAATTAACTGTCAGAATGTATTATTACCTTTACCATGTTTACAAATGCAAGAATGTGAAAAAAATCCTTATAAAAATACCCATTCCATGGCTTGTGTCAAGTGCCTCAATAAATGAATGTCTTAACAAAAAGGTTCAACTTCTTAATTAGATGCTGTCGGATATGTGTTAACATAAATGCTCTCTTCACATTATGAAAAAAAATACTCACTTACTTGATTTGCGTGTCTTTGAGATTCCTGCCTCCACTTAAAACAATGGAGCATTATTTAGGTTGTGGTGCAGAAACACTGTCCTGGTCACTCTGAGTAACCCACAGCAGTTTATCCATAGGGACTATTTATTTGATAGGAAGTAGTTCCAACGAAAATGGTTCGACATTGCTGTGGAATTTTTCTACTGTAATTTTTCAATGCTTTGGGGACCACAAAAAATGCATTCCTTTCCCCTCCTTTGGGTGGAGGCTCACATCTCTGACATCTCAAAATCCCCAAACTATCCAAACGGCTACACAGGAATTCAGTTTTTGTTTAATTTGGGGCGAACAAACCCTTTAATGTCGGTCTACTCTCGCTACAGTGCATAGGCTGTACTAGTTCTGTACCAAAATCGTTTTATATTTGTTTTTTCATATTGCATTGGTCACTAAATACTAATTGTGCAATGTGGGTGGATTGGTCTATTAAATGATCTGTTATTCTACTCATATAGCTTCTCTCCGGACTGATAAAGTGGTGATGACTGTGTTTGACCACTAGGTGGCGATATTACAATGGCAATGGGATCAAGGTGCTGTTGATTCCAAATTAACCTCAGTGAATGTAACACAAGCTGGTGGATGGGAATCAAAGATACAGGTGGATTAGATCACTAAAACCTTTCAAATATTTATAGAAACAAGATGCATTCACCATCTTTAATTGATCTCATTTTCAATTCTATTATGTGAAATATTATGAAATAGAAGCTACACAGCTGTTATATCAAATAGATCTCCTGATTTCAAATTTCCACAGGTCAAATTTTTAGTAAAGGTTTAAACAGGACCATATTGCAATCTGATATTCATACAGTTATCGCATAGATTTTGTAAATAAAAACAAGCATGTGTGTTCTTGTAATCAACACACCTGCATTCCACCGGCCAAGCGAGAATAACAACTCGATCACAGGTCACTGGTCTGAGGCCGGAGCAGAGCTTTGATCGACGTGTGCGTGTGTTCTTGGTGTCACTGAACCGAACCATCCAATAGCTATCTCACAATAACCGCAAAGGGACTTACACACACATTCCATTCATACATTGGCTCACCGAGGAGAGTGGTAAATGTATGCAACCCACTTTACATTCATCTGAGGTGTGCATATATTAAAATACATTTGTGTGGAAGCATTTTAATGAAGTCCTTGGTGTTTGGTCTTACACCTGAATGTGTTGCTTCAAAGGCCACACACACACACTCTTTTCATTTTTTATAGGACCTATACGAATCAGTGCCAGATAGATTTCAGCTAGATTCTCATACTTTAATGATGTCTTTGATGAATACTATATGTTTCTCAGGGTATATGTCCTAAGGATTGTAGGATTACACATAATGTATTCTTTAGAATTTTTTGTTGTTGTTGCTGACATACGTAATGTAACCCTATACAGTTTTTTAAAACCTATTAATAGCCAAGTATACAATTAACCTATTTTCACATCGAATTGGAGTTGTGATTTAGGCAAATGGATGAATGTTAAGTCCGACATTCTACACTCTGTAGCAACTTGTGAAAAAGAAAGATTAATATTATTTTCCCAGGATGAAAAACAGCAACAGCCCCTCTTTGATTGGAGTCAAACAACTGTAGAGCCATTTCCTCTTTACTTGACTAAAAGGGGAAACTGGACCAAGATATACAGGAAAACAAATACACACACACACACACACACACACACACACACACACTCTTTCCCATACAATCACACACATAGTCTCTGTGGACATAAACATGTGTCGGCTGTTGTGTGACCTCGCTGTGACATGATGAATGACCAAATCAGAGGCGTAATGAAACGCCACACATTCGCCTGCTGCTGCTTCCCTATGTTTGCATGCCCGTGTGTATTTGTTTGTGCGTTGTGTGTGTGTGTGTGTGCGTGTGTGTGTGTGTGATTGTGTGTGCATGTTTGAATGCCCGGACCTCAATCAGTATCACAGGCGACCTGGTGTCTCACTGAGCCATCTAGCTTTGACAAGAGCAGATAATTACCGGTGACCTCGTAAAATCAACCCAGGAAAGAGAGAGAAAGAGAGAGAGAGCTAGTGGCGATGAAGAGGTGAAAGAGTGGAAATGACCTTGAGGGTTCAACTATATTTAGGTCACCTTTTACGGCCTCCTCTCACACCTCCTTACCCTCCCCCCCATGTGATAGCCTTTAACCATCAGAGAACTTCTTGACCTCCTTTAATTCTTCTTCCTCTCCCTTTGTACCTGGGGGACTTTGATCTTATCCGAACCACACTCTGCTGATTTAACTCGGTCCCAAACCTGTCTGAATGCTAAACCCTGTTAAGACTAGTGACTGATGCTTGCGAGACACCCATACGACTTTTTAACGAGTGAGACTTAAGTGCAGTTGATTCGTCTTATACATAATTTAATATGGTTTGATTACATAGCCTCCAGTTGGACTGAGATGTCCCTTTCAAGCATTCACAAACAAATATATGTTATGTATTATAATGGTTAAGGTTTAGGGATACATGCACATCAATAAATGGAATGTTCCACAGCATTGGAAGCTTAACCAAGTTTGCAATGCCTGGCCCGCCATTGGCCCATTAACGTGTACACAAGATTGTCCTCACCAGAGAAGTGACAGCATTGGATGTTTGGTCCTGTGTTTGGTGACCTGGGTTCACCTTGTGGAGTGAATAAACCAGAGAATAATTAAAGATAACACGGAAACAAATTCCAAAAACAATTCGATTATATGGTTCATTAACCACAAGGAATAATTGAAAGTCATAACTTAAACTTCTGCAACAGCAATTAAACATTCCGTCCCCAACGACTGTAATGGAAGTATGATAAATATTCAATCAATTTAAGTCTTGTCTATCAATGACCTACAATATTTTAGTTTAATGTTATTGGCTCTGGGTTGGGCCTTGATTCCTTAATCATAGTCATACATCATCCATTTCTTGGTATAGTTAATAAGTCATTCTACCCATAGTTTAAACTACTCATTTATACATTAATTGTTCTAAATTGAGGAGTTCAGCCTTGTACACAATTATTTCTTCTTGATAGCAATAATATCTTGGTTAAATATCTATCAGTGTCAATGACACAATCTATTATACTTCCATAACTTTGCATTCCTGAAGTATTGATATGATAGTTGACCTGTGAAGATACAGTGCATACGGAAAGTATTCACTTTTTCCACATTTCGTTATGTTAAAGCCTGGAATAACGCTGGATTAGATTAATTTTTTCCTTCAAAATTCTAAACATAAAACCCCATAAAGACAACAAAAAAGTTTGTTTGAGATTTTTGCAAATTCATAAAAAAAAATATATAGATATAGTATATACAGTAGGGGAGAACGGGGTAATCTGAGCCACTTTTTACATTTGCTCCCCTCTAAGGGAGCTAAAATGATTTATCACTCAAATTTACTTTTACATGCAAAATACCTATTTTGGTGAAAAAAACATGCTTACCACAGCACCATGAGGTCCTCTCTTTCAGGGCCATGGGGAAATGAGAGGGGCTTGAAAACATATATCTCACATGACCACAAATGTTTTCCGTTGCCTAGATACAGGGGGTGGCTCACATTACCCGATGCTTCAGATTCCCCCGTTCTCCCCTATATATAATATGTAGATAAGTATTCACAGCCTTTGCTCAATACTTTGTTGTGGCACCTTTGGCAACAATTACAGCCTCAAGTCTTGTGGAATATGAAGCTACAAGCTTGGCATACCTATCTTTGGCCAGATGTCTTCGTACATTGTTGCATTCATCTTGGCTCCTCAGATCACCTCTCTGTTAGGCTGATTCCATCATACAAACCGCTGCTCATCGGAGGTAAGCCCACAGTAAAACAAGTTAAAGTGTGGCCCGAAGGAGCTATGTCGGCGCTGCAGGACTGCTTTGAGAGGACTGACTGGAACATGTTCAGAGAGGCTGCAACTGACAGTGAACATGCAGACGTGGAGGAATATGCTTCATCCGTGTGTGCGTACATCCTTAAGTGTGCAGAAGATGTCGCTGTTACAACGACGGTCATAACCAGGGCCAATGACAAACCATGGATGACCAGAGAGGTTCGAGCAGTGCTGAGGATCGTGATGTCGCCTTCAGATCCCATGAAGGCGGGGCTCTCAAAGAAGCAAGAGCCAACCTGAGCCGCACCATCAAGGCAGCAAAGCGCTCCCAAGGCCAGCAGATCCATGGCTTTTTCCAGGACCCGGGTAACCCCAGACGTCTATGGCAGGGCATCCAGTCCATCACAGGTTACAAGGCTGCCCCCTCCCCCTGTCAAGACAACATCAGCTTCCTCAACGAACTGAATCAGTT